>NW_028297116.1:11108602-11248602 GCF_055798465.1 Pogonomyrmex barbatus
AGATTACAACGCGTGAAATGCATCGGAATTTGATAGAAAGATAAATCATTTGTACATTAGCAAGAAGTAATAGCAAGTATTTTATTCATTAAAAAATACCTTCGTCTTATATTATTTACGCTTGGAAAATTCTTTAAATCTGTTTTATAAGCATCTTTTATATAATTTAATATAATTTTAATTGATATCTTTATATAATATATATATATATATATATATATATATATATACATATATATATATATATATGTATATATATTATATTAATATATATATATATATATATATATAATTATAATATATATATATATATATTAATATGTCTAGTTTTTTATAATTTTGGACTTAATTTTTATCTTTTTTTAATTTATGTATTTTTTTATCAATATTTAAAGTTTACATAATTGATTGCATGCAGTTTGTTAAATTTGTAACTAAAGCACAGATAGATCTCGCAATTTGTTACGATATCACTAAAATTCCATGAAGCTTACTTTCCTATTGTTACAAGCGTTTGGCAAATCTTATATAAACTTACATAACATCTTGCAATATCTTACAAGATCCTCACATAATCTCACCGCATCTTCATTTCTTGTGTCTTCTAAAATTTATAGCAATGCGTTTGCGATTGTCGCGGATTTAAAGTAAGCGGCGATGTTCGTGAAAACAAATGCATTCTCGAGTTTGTTTGCTCGTTTACTTCAAAACGCGTCCATTAAGGGTGGGCTGAATAGCCGTGCCAAGAGACGAGGAACTTTCTCTGGGCAAATCGTTCGTCATAAATTTATCTGCCTTTGCTTCACCACCTTCGCAGGCGGTGGCACGCCCCGATGCAGAAAACTTGACGATAAGCTCGGCATATTCAAATATTTTCCGTTAGTCTTGGCGGATCAAACGAAGACTAACGAGAGTCTGCGTTGCCATCCTCGTTGAACTCCGGCACCATGTCCCACAGTCATCCTATTTTTATTTTAGCGACTCCTAAATCTTGAAGTATCATGGTAAAAGGAGTTCTTGTCAAAGACTTCAAAATCGTACTAGGATTTTATTCCGGCTGGAGAGATGTCCGACGATTTGTCGCTGTCACTGGGAAAGAATCACGACAAAAAGTTTGAGAGATTGTCGGGATTATTTCGAGAACGATGAGCGATATTCAAGGAGATAGTTAGAGAAGGAATGCGGCTGTTAAATTTTGTGGGAATTTTCTGCATGCGACTGATCGCATTTTAAACATCGCAGGAATAGAGAAACTCCGATCATTGTTATTTTATGTCATTATTTCACGTACATATAAGATGACATTTAGATGTCTTATTTTATAACTAATAATTTTATTTATATAAACTTGTAATATAATGATGACAAATACAATCTTTGGTATATTTCTTTTATATTACAGATTTTTCAAGAAATTTTTAAATTTAATGGCTCTCTCTCACAATTTTAATTAAATTATTATTTTATCTGATAAAATTCTTGATAAAAAATTAATACATTTTTTTTTATTTTTTTTATTTGTGACCAGAATTGAAAAGTAACGCGTTATTTTTATCGTTATGTTTTATATTTTGAATTTATTTATGACATAATTTTTGTATATTCAATATTCAGTCTTCATCGATAATGCATTGTTATATTTAAGATGTTTTAAGAATAGTTTATCATAAATCAATTACAAAAACAGATTTTACAATATTGTTTTTCAAAAATTTGTAAACAGAGAAATTGAGAATAGAAAAAAAAATATAAATTTGAGTCTATTTGGGTCTATGAATTTAATGAAAATCACAATCTTTTTTATTTGCATGTTTAGTATTCTGGAATTTTCTTAAATTTTTGTATAATCTTGCGAATTTTTTTTTTTAAGATAAATTTTTATATTGATAATTCAACAAAAAATATAAGAAAAATTAATTTTTTATTTAATCTGATCTAGTTTTAATTGAAAAAAATAACGATAACGAAATATTTTTCAGAATCAGTAAGTAGTAACAGTAACATTATTTTTTTTATTTGGTAACGAATAACGGCAACGAGTTACTTTTAAAAACTTTCCCTCTTATTGTGACTATTCTCTCAAAATTTTTTTGCTATATAGAATAAGTCATCATATATAGGATAAGTATCAGACACAAGCAATTAGAATAATTAGAATATCTAAACTTTATCGCAATCTGAAAACCACTATCGGCTTTTATTCTGTGATTTTCAGCACGAATACATAGAATAAAAGAGTTAATCTGTAACGTCACAATCACGTACCAAATTTAATTATACGGAGACGGTCCGCAAAGGCTCTCAGATATCTCGGAATCTTGAATTTGGTGTTTCCTCATTGTCGTCTAAATTTTTCTCGTATCGGTTTTATCTCCTTTACTTTAGTGATTTTGCTTTCTCTATTTTGTTTCCATAAACATGCTTTATAAATGAAATGAAGCTTTCTTTTGCAATTAAATTTTGTTAACAGTGAATATGATTTTTTGATATAACTATGTACTTATATTATAGTAAACTTTGTATATATAACATTCCGTAACTTTATCATTTTATATATATAGCTATTATATTTTTTTCCTTGCTGAATTTAATGATTACGTCTAAATTTAATGATTACGTCTCTAAAAGAGATTTTCCAGTTAGAACGATATTATGCGTAACTTCTTTTTCTCCGCATACCGTAAACTTCTATTATTTTCTTTCGCGTATCGTGAACTCCTATTATCTTTTTCAAAATTTTACTGTTTTCCACATTACATTTGTTTAACCGAAAATAAAAGCTTTCAGAGATACAGCTTGATAAATGAATTATAGATAATATTCAAAAGTGAATTAAATAATTGAAAATCCTCGACCGGATGAGATTTCTGTTAGTGATCATCCACGAATAGTGCTGTTGGTGTTGGTCGTTTTATGGATGTCACGTGGAGGACCGATGCGTCCCCGCAGTGAACATATAAGGGTGGACGATTGTATGCGGCCGTACGTGCTTGAACCCGACCACTTCAAGGAAAATTACCTCCAGGAATTTACCACGATTTTCCGTGTACGTTTCGTGGCGATATAGTGTGTCGTAGACCTTCCGAACTTTTTCTAAGCGTGATCGAAATAGGATCCCAGGAGTTTTGCTAATCTTGACAGTATATCGGATTCCTTTGCTGACAGATAAATACGTTTAAGTTTTTTGACAATGGTTTAAGTTCGTTGTCAAACAAAATTATTTTTTAAAATATTTGCATTTATCTAGTTATCTAAATTTTGTTTTAAATATGTAGATATTTTTAAATTTCATTTTATGATTTTCTCTATACAAACAATATGTATAAAAATTTAATACGAAATTAACATGCATTTTTTTATTAAATTTTAATTTGAAGAGACCTTGCATATTTTACGTATATATCTTCTAGTTATTAAAATTTTAATTATTGGTATGTGATCTTGTGGAACTAATTTCATACGTACATATTGTTAAATTTAATAAAGTAATCTTTCATCATACAAGCTCACATAAACATTTGAATATGGTTATATAGGGAAGAATAGAAGCTGTTTCATGCAGAAGTTATTATAATTTCGTTGAATATATACAAAATTCATTATATACACACACATATGCACACGCACATACACACACACACACCACACATCACTCACACACACACACACACACACACACACACACACACACACACACACATCATGTACTAAAAATATGTATGTACTGCAGATAACAAAGTACAATCAATCTCGAGAGCGAGAAAATGATTTAATAAACCGTCCACTTCTTATCTTGACTTTTTCAGACCGTAGCTCAGATGCTTGCAGATGCCTTTTATCATATACGTCCTTCATACGTGCAAATGCTGGGTATTTTGGGATAACAAGATCATAAACCGCAATAACAAGATCCGTCGAAGTAGCATCATACATCAAAAGATTTCCTTCGTTATTCCAACTATGAAAATTTTATTTTCCTATGCAATAAAAAGAAAATTTCATTCTAATCTACATAGTCATCAACCTAAATAAACCTAACCTGATAAAAGCTTGAAAGACATGAGTTTTGTAAAGTATTGTATTTATTTATTACTAACAAAATTATACTAAATATTTAATAAAATTATTATATCTTGTACATTAACTGTTAATATATTCTAATATTCAACTTTTCTTTTGTTTCTATTTCTTGTCTAACTATAGCTGTTTTATTATACATTTGCTTTCAGCGTGTCTTCCGTCAAGCATTTCGATACACTACGTAGCAGACAGCCGGGTCATTTCCATTATGTTTCATTATAGAGCGGTTCGTAATTTCTGTTTTGCCTCTTTTGTTATCGTTCGGCGTACCGTGGCTTTGTTACGCAGTCTCATTCACGAGTTTGCTTGTATTTCGGGACAGTTTGCGGCGAATTATTATCGCCCTCGCTGTCTACGATTGTTCTCCGCAAAAAGCGCACGCGATCAAGTTTATGCTCAAATCAAAATCTACAAAATCTACGCGCATGCAGATTTAGGTGGCCGGCAACGTACCGATAATCAAGAACCAAAGTACGTAATCCTCCGAGCGCGGCTCATAACGCGTACCGGTGGTCCTCGAACAAAGCATAAATCACAATGCGACGAGCATTCGTTATGTGGCATGCGGACCATGAAATATGCGGACACTGTCTGTCCGCCGGCAATAGGCGCGCGAAGTCGTGTGGGTGTGTGTTTGCGTACGTGTGTGTACGCGTGTGTTTGTACGTGGGGATGCGCTATATGCGTGGTCCGGCACGCAATCTAGCACATTGGCGAAGTGCGCCTCGCACCGCATCAGCTAAATTCGTCCGATTGGATTCAGAATTATTCAGAGAGATGGGCGAGTATGTGCCTGGCGCACCAAGATCCGTCATGTGATCACCACTATCAAGTTTTGGCGATTTGCGAAGCGTGCCTTGCCGAGATAACGCTGGCGCCCTTTGTCGTAGCCGTTTATCCCTCCATCGACCTGCAGTCTCGTGTATCGAAATACCGTGTGGCGTATCGTAATGCGAACAGTAGTGCTCCTGTCAGAGATGGAAAGGTTAAATGATAGCTGGCATCTATTCCGTTCTAAAGTTACAAGTGTATTTACTCGGCAGCTATTATTCCCTAAATTGTCATATAATTATATAGAGATAAATGACATCGTTTTACACATACATCCTACATAGCATCCTAATAATGTAAATTATTCAACAATCTAAATAATTTTATTAAATTATAAAATATTTAAATAATAATATTTACGTTACACGATTTCAAAGGGCATTAATTAAAGTCTTTCATCGCGTGCGCGCGCGCGTGTAGAAATTGGAAAACTGTTGACGAAGAAACATGAGAAGCACATTAAGGATCTGTAGTAAAATTATGAAGCGTGCAGTTCTTCGGGAACCATGACGTACTAGCCCTGATTTTATTTTCTTCCTCTATTGCCACTTACATGCGACTTACGTTCTTTTTGACGTTCACGGAAATGTTTGCACGTTGAGGTTCTAACGCGCGGTCGAGAGCTCAGTCGTAATGAGATTTCGGGTGAACAATAGCACCGTCATTTCCCTAATGCAATTCGGCACTTAAATATTTTAATAAAATTCCCTCTCCTCTACCGGCGAAATCTTTACTTAATCCGCCCATTCCGTGTTCCCCGCTTTCTCCCGCTTTCTCAATTTTTATCCAATGACTTCTTACGCTAGGCTAACTGACAACAAGTTATCGAACTGTGTGATTATAATTTTCTAGTTATCTCATATACGATTTGCAACGTATTCTGTATGCTCAGAGCGAAACGCCTGTAACTTTGAGATAGGCAAAACTGAGTGAGCGGAATCGACTTTATTACTTGTATAAACCAGGACAATATCGAAAGATGATACAAATTACATATTTTAAGATAGATATGTATATAACGACATACAAGTTGAAAATACAATATTGATACATAAGAATTAATGAATAAAATTCAATAGCAGCATACGAATGTCTTTATTAAATTTCAGAATTTATCTAAAAATTCAAATATCGTTTTTTCTTCTCGTTTTCATACTGTTTTTCCTTTGAGCATGCATTTTCCAAGTCAACTTATATCTCCGGTTTTACACTCGCCTTTTTCCAAAGAATTTTGTGCAATTCTAGGCTTTCTTCCGCTGACTCTTCGGGCACAAGCATAAAGTCGGTTACACACGGTACTTCTCTACTTTCATGCTAATTTTCCTACTTCTATCTGCATTTTCTTCTTTCAGACCGCCTCTAGCAATCTCTTTCTTCGTGTATTCCGCTCCCGTTTTCGTTTCCCCAGTCTTTCATACGCAACCTTTGCAAAGCATATCCCATACTTGAGTATTCATTCTTATTGACCCAAAACGAAGTTTTCGCGACTTACTGTGAAGAGATCTGCTTGCACTGTATATTTCCTGTTTAAGTTTGTCACACTCGAGTGATTCATATCGTTGAGTACATGGTTCGAAAGTAAGTTTTGTAAAGATTCAGAACCATATTTGCTAAGCGACATGCTGGACATGATTTTGAATAAATTTGTTCGATTTAAGAATATACTTACTTTGCGATTTATTTTCATGTATTTACGCGCGCGCGCGCGCGCGCGCGCGCGTGTGTGTGTGTGTGTGTGTGTGTGTGTGTGTGTCATAAGCGCACGCGTGTGTGTATGTGTTTTGTCACATATCATGACAAAATATTTAAAGTAAATATTTAGTATTGTTAAAGTGTGTTTACTTATGTTTTAATATGACTATCACATATTGGTAGAATTTTTTTAAGGAAAGACAAAAGCGGAACATTCTGTTTGTAGACATATATCGACAAAAGCGAGGCTACCAACATAATGTGTAGATCGAAAGATCACTATATATCACAAAGGGGTGGATTCTGTTTATCTATTTTCGCGAAAGTAAGAGAACCCGTGCGTGGCCACAGATAAATCAAAATGCAGACCGCAAAACTTTTAAGTACCCGAAGGCTATGTCCAGTAAACCTCGTATAGCGATCGTAATTCTTAAAAAAGCTGTGTCATAAACATTAATTTGTGTTTGATAACTTGAAACCATAATTTATTAAATACTTTATTATAAGATTCTTTTTCATAAGTATTTAGATTATTTGCAATTTGATGTCATTTATTACAACTATAACAACAATAATATAATACGCTCAACATTTTAAATTTAATTAGTAATTACAGAGAGATAATTATGTTGCTTATGATTAAAATACAACCCTTCTTTTTTCCGTTTCTCTTTTTCTCTTTGCAAGTGTACGAGTTCATTCGCCCGATTTGTGAGTCTATGTACGCGATAAAGATTACATTTGCCATTTCACAAATACATTAGACTTGCTATTTTGTTGATTACTGATCGTAACAGTAATGTTCTTTGCAACTTGGGAGTAATGTTCTCTGCTGCTGCAAGGAAGAAAATTAAATAGTAAAATTCTACTGACAGACCAGACACGGTTTAATCAGAATTTTAACAAAGCACGTCGAAACGGGAAAATAAAATCTACAGTAACGTCGACGTGTGTGCGCGAGTTATACAGAGTGGAGTATGCGCGAGATCGATTAAAGCAGATATTACGTAGATTGATTCGACCAGCGGAACCGCGCCAAAGATACCCGGGGCGAAGGAAATTTGAAATTGAAATTCGGTTAAAATGTCAACGATGCCCCGGCTTGTTATCGCTTGAATTTTTCAAAGAGAGCCGGTTGGCCCGCGCGCAATCTAAATCTCTGTCTGTCTCTCTCTCTCTCTCTCTCTCTCTCTCTCTCTCTCTCTCTCTCTCTCTCTCTCCTTTCTCTATCCTTTATCGATCTGACATTCTGACTAAGCATAATTAAGGATTTAGCATATTAAAGGAGGCGTGAGATGTTCGAATTACGATAAAATCGTTGAGAATCAATCAACTTTATTCCTCTCTTTTTTCCTTTATTCCATTATTGACTAATTCCCTATCAATTGATTTAATATTCTTCCTTATTTTCAGACTCAAAATTGTTTCTGCTCAAATGACCACTTTTTTCTTTCGGCCACGGGAATATCCAGAGAATATGAAAGTGAAGAAAAAGATAAAAGAACGACAAGGAACGGTTGGGCATGATATTAGAAGTAATGGGTGCAGTCGTGCTATCCTTATTACCCGCCACATATTTTAGCCATTATATTACTCTTTTGTATAGCTGAGCAGTGGTAACGGGTTACAATCCGACGATTTGAGTTTTCTCTTCCATCTCGTTTCTCGTTCTCTTTTCATATTCTCGCCCTTGTTTTCCTTTTTATTACTTTGCACATTATTACCCGCTAAATTTGGACCTCATTAATGTGCATAGAATAATATAGAGATTGATGTAAAAAGACAAAGATTTAGAAAGTTAAACTATTCGGTTTATTATTGTTTATTTAGTAAAATCAAAGTTTTGACATAATTATTTTTAAAAATAATTTAACTCAACTGCTCAGAGATAATTTATTGATTATCTCTCAATGAGTAAAAAGATTTGTCAAAAAAAATACACTATTATCACTCTTGCTGAGTCGGTGACTTTAGAGATCTACATTTTCATGATGCATATATCCTGGCACAAATGTCCTTTTTCATTCTTGTCATTCTGTATTTCCATCTTCCTTTGAAATCGTACAGTATCGAGTTCCAGCATAAACGCAAACGCGTATCTCTATTCTAAAAAAATAAAAATATTTGTGATAGTGAAATTGGGATATAGTAAACAGATATATAATAATTATTGACAGTATATATTTAATTTATATGTGAGTTCTATCATTCATGATTAAATATAATTTTCATTCAGTTAACAAATAAATTTTGATTGCACATATAATGTCATTATATTACTATTAAAATATTAAATTACTATAAAAATATTATTAAAAATTTAGGATGCGAAATATATTCCCTTTTTCTTTCTTTTCCCATTATTCCTTCCTTTTTCTGTGACAATCATAAGCTTTAAAATTGCATCTTTGTGACATGGCATAACTTCCTTTACTTCTCTAAATCCTTCCGTGCCTTCCCCGTTTTTTATCTTTTTATTTTTCTCCCCCCTTCCCTCTCTCTTTCTCTGTCTCTTTATTGTCTTTCAACCCCTTGCATCATCGAGCTTAAAGTCAGGATTAGGACGCATGGAAGTACACTCTGGCATTAAAGAATGGAAACCGTTGATCCTGAGAATCAAGAGGATACGCCCTGTCTTATTAACGTTTTTGCGAGCGCGAACTCCATCTACGATATACTTTCAAGGTTCGCGCAATTTCTTATTAGAGTAAATATTATAGGTCTCATCACGTAATGATACTACTTGAGAAAAAAATAAAGCGAGACGACGAAAAAATGGAGAAATGGAGACAGAAAAAGAAGTTATAGATAGAGTTTAAAGTGTTCCGTAAAATTTCGTTAAGATCTTGCAAAAGTAATTATCATGTTCTTATTAATATTTCCCTTTACAAAATCAAAACTTTCATTTTAACGGCTTAAAGGAAAAAGTCAAACGCGAATAAGATTGAGGAAAAATTCGGCTTTGTTCCTGCAAATTATATATATTATATATATTTTATGTAGAGATAAAGAACAGAATTATTAACTTTTTATAATAATGCGCTATTTAACAAAAAAATGAGATCACATTATTCTTTTATGGACAATAAATAATATAAATATTATTTCCTATATAAAATAATATTCGCAATATTGTTATCTATACTTTTTTTCCCCAGGGTGATGTTGAGTATTGTATGGATATATAATATGAAATTCTATTTAAAACCAGTATAAATTTTATTGCAGCGTATACATTTGTAATAGGTTTCTACGTTCATTTGTCTACTATACATGCTATACGTTTTGATTAAATTTATATTTTGTTTGAGCAGTAAATATATTGTAACCAGAGGCATTTATACACCAAATTTTAACACAATTGAATTTATTTCATGTTTTTTGACTATTACTACATCCAACGTATATTTTGAACTTTAACTTTTAATATAATTTTATCTTATGTGTGCACGTAAAATGGAAGCGGCATTATACCAAAAGATGAATATATGTACAGTCTTGGTACATGGAAGCGTAGAGTCATACGTAAGAAGTCACGTACCGGAAATAAAATATAATCTTGGGTAGCTACCGAGACGCTACTTAAGGGGGAACACAAAGTGCGACGATTGAAACGGTTTAAGAAGTAATTAGAAAGTTAGGAACGAAATTCTCAAAGTTGAATATATTTTATTCAGTCACAAGATCAGTCAGAATATCAAAATTAATGCGTACATTTAAAAGGAAAGATTTCTAATTCAAAAGCGTTTAAAATATATATGTTCTCATTATAATATAACATCAATATAAATTTATTTATATCGAGCTAATTGCTACGAGATACTAATATAGATTTATGTAGTATCAAGTTTGATTAATCTCACATTCCGATATTACATTCGATGAATGTCACACATTAATGTGATATTAATTACGAGATTCGTTTTATACTGTCGCAGTTAAACCATTAACATAATCGTATTACGACTTGATAATACATGTAGAATCGCATTTCTAAATAATAATTTGCCATATTGCTTTCACATATCGACGAATCATTATCACACTTTTGCAATATTAATTTTTCATATCATTGATACGCAGAATTGAATAATTTGACATTAAAAAAAAAGTGAAAATTTGAAGCAACATGAGCATTCAAAATCACTGAAAATAAATTGCAAGAAAATATCGTAAGCTATGTGAAACATTAAATAATTTCTCTGCGCAAATACGATGATAAAGATCATATTGCTTCTCTTAATAAGTTGCGTAAATAACGATAAGACTCCGTGTTAACCATCTCCTGTTTAATAAGAATTCCGTCTATCAAAATAACTCGTTAAGCGGTAATTGATTTTCTGGATGATTCCGCATTAACGCTCGAATAGCCTCCCCTACGTAATATAATTTCTCGCAAGGATTGTCACGTTATTAACTGCTTGATGCATGAGAAATGAACAGAGCAAATGTCTGTGAAAGAAAAGAAAGTAATGGTCGGAGTTCTTTGTTGCATAGAAACCTCCAGGAGACACTCTCCAAGACAGTTAGTAATTATTTCTACTGGTAAAAGTGTAATTATTCTTCCAGTTCAAATATTCTTTCTTTTGGTCTTATCTCTCTTATTGTCTCAAGTAAGAGTAATCGATGCATCTACATGAATATATAAAAAATTTCGATTAAACTGCACAAAGAATAATTTGTAATTCTTTTATGTTAACCATAATAACAATAATAATTTGCTAATGCGTAAAAAAAAAAAAATTGCCGTGTTTATATTCAGAAACTAAATATAATAAGAAAAATTAAAGGGACGGCAAAAAAATATTATATCAGTTTTTTCGTTTACTGCTTATGACTGCGACTGCGAAAACATACAAAGTGAATAAGCGTTAATTTTACGAGTTACGCAGAAATTTAATATTTTTTGAATCTCTGTACTGACTTTATATTTGAATTTTTTATTATAGATACGTTAGAATATGCGATGGTTAAATTACGATGTGTTTTACGAAAGCGAGGAATACGTAATACCGTGAATCAACCTTATAAATAAACTATAAAATTTACAAGCATGTATGTGTATGCATGTATGTTTGTACAGATTCGTTCTTCGTTATTATCCTTGATTAATCTTAATTATCGGACTTTGCAAAATTATGATTCTGTGATGCTTCCATGACGGACAAGTTTTGTGCTCCGACAGGAATTTAAAGGGCACTAAAGCCATCGGAGCTGAACGGCGACTGTCACCGTAGCAATAAACACTTTATCGTATTACGTTTGAGCGCGGCAGCTGCCAATCTAGTTAACTTTCTCTGTGTTACCCTTTTTCGTGATCCACGTTGTTCTTTTTTCGCAGCGCAGCGATACGATACTCTATTCGAAACTGAAAACTGTATAAAACATTATGATACAGATACATGTTATCAATTATCTCAGAACGCAATTGACAATTCTATGCACGCGTTCTAGACTTGAGCAAACATTTGAAATCGTTGCATACGTGCAAGAAAAGTGTTACCTTCTGCATTATTAATTATAAGATGAAGATTTGAAAGCCAAGGCAAGTCACTCCGCCATATCACGCACAAATTAGTACCTTTGAGTGAAAATTGACCATTACGAATTCTCAGAACGAGTTATACGTTTCTAGAACCCATAGCATGAACTTGCCTTCTATCATTTGATCCTTTGTGTTAGTAACAGCAGCAACTACTCGCAGTTATCCTATTGTTCGTCGGATAACCGGATAATCAAATTATCGTGTTATTCACCACTTCGTTGTATGATGTCTCAAAGCAAATATGCGGATTCCATCTTTCCTTAATTAGTATCTAATTATAGATTTTTCTTTAAACTTTGGTTAGCTTTCTCTTCTAACAATTTACAATTTTGGTTATAATTTCACTTACAATTGTGGCCCATACAAATTTTCAACGACGTCTTATAGGCACAGAAATTTGGATTCTTTGCAGTTTAAATAGATCGAGAACAGTTTTTCGCCATTGATCGCCTGTGCTGTACGCAAGAGGATTGACGACGACGTTCAAATCCCGTTTATTTGATTACCTCTCGTTTAATCGAGGCATTCGGCCCAGAATGGGATTTCACCGAATCGTCCGTCGTGTTCGAGACCTGAGCAGCACGTTTATATGCGGGAGAGAGAGATGCGATTAAACTGAAAAATCGACTCGATTGAGAGCCACGTTTCTCGTCGACGAATAACGTCGATATTATTCTCCAAGAAAGAGCATTCACATATTATAATTTATTAATTTGTATTATTATTAATACTAACTCTTCTAAATAAGAAAATATATTTTTTACGCTACAAGAATCTTTATTTATTTAAGTTCATCAAATTTTGTTAATAATAATAATGTACTAATTGTAATACTTGGATACAATAATTTTTCAATACAATAAGAAATAAAGCATTTTAATGTTTTTTTTCTTTCTTTGTTCCCTTTGTTTGTTTCCTATTTATTCAACAAGGCGATAGAGAAAAGAAAGCATTTTATTGGTAAGTAAAAGCGTAGATTTAATTAGAGTCGATTATTTGTAGATTGAAGAACTACGCGGATAAAACTTGTATAGAAAAATTATAGAAAAGAGATAATAAATATATAATTAATAACAAAATTAATTTTCATTATGCATTACGGAAATTAAATAACGAATTCTGTTGTTATGAGAAATAATTACTTCTTAAGGAGGATTGCTAATTAGATTAAATCTTTACAATCTCCTTTATAATCTTTAATATCTTTTGCGTAACTCTCATCAACGTTACGCATTTTAATACATTTTTGTGAACAAAATGAAACGTGCGAACTTAGGAAGATGGGGTATTGTTTTTTAATTTGTTCGTGAATAAGACAAGTCACTAGAAAGAGAGAATGAAAAGGAGATCAGCTGAAAAGTTCGTGTTAAGAATGCTAATGAGAAACTAAGAAATATAAAAGAGAGAGAAGAACGCTGCTATTCTTCACTTGTGTAAAAGTTCATTACTTCATTATACACAGTTACATACACACATAAATATTTCTTATCAAAATGCAAGATAATTTTAAAGCAACTTATAATTTTATAAAACACCTATCTTATATCTATTTATACAATCTTAACAAAAAATATATTAAAAATATATATATATATATATTTCAGCAATTTATATCAATGTTACAGTTAAGTACTTCACATTATTATTGTTTTTTACTATTATTTTTTTTCTTTGTTGTTGATCATGATAAAGCAAATATCAATTGCTGTATAAAAAAATAACTTTTTGATGTTTTCCTTCAAAATGATTTTAGAAATATGGTATTTTTATAACGAATCCAAATAAATTGTCAGCATCCGATAATAACAGATAATAATTTTCAGTAACAGGAGCAATCTGTATCGGAAAAAGCGTAATCAAACCACGCGCAGTTCAAATAAGAACTCTATCCCGCTCCGGGACTTTCGTCTTTATTCACGTTCTGGATGTGCAATGCTTTTCGGGGTAGATATGCCGTCCGCGTATCTAGGTGGAATGTAACAACGGTCGTACGAGATTAAATCCGCTATGAAAGTCGATCGCTGCAGCACGGCGGGGCAATAATTTTTAACGGTGCCGCGACTCCGATTTTACCGCGAGTGAGTGCGCCGCGATATTTTATTACCACTTCGGCAAACAAGCTCGGCGCTACCGGCGAACGCTGTCGGCGCTGCTACATGAATGCGTCCCCGAAACTCGCGGGGGCTCGGCTTTGTCCCGGCAAAAGTTTCGCCGATGTCAGAGAACTTTCGGCGAACTTTCCGTACCGCCGTTGGATCGTGTTCCTAGATCGTCGAACCATCTAATAGACTTACACTTACACGCGCGCGCGAACGGGAACGCGAATAGTTCCGCCCGGGGTACGGCACCACGTCAGAGTTGATGACTTAGAGTTGTTCCTTCACGATGGGCAAGGCACTTTCTACGTCGTCATGTCATAAACATGATGCCTGTAGATGGCAACGTAAACACAGAATGGCAGAGGGTAGCGAAGCGCGTAGTGTCGATACTGCTTTATTGCATGCCGTATCCAACAAAACGTGTGCGGAAAACTCAAATGCGGATCTTAAGAACGTCGTCTTCGTGTACTTGAGTGAACTGGGGCAATGTATTTTCCGGAATTTCTAATGCGTCGCACGGACGAGCAACGCCTAATACGTCCAGACAGATCGTATAATTTAACTGCGGATTTTACCTGCAGAGCTTTTCTTCCCCTCGGATTCTTGTAAATACTTTGTCATGTTACGCTTAGTGAATGCACGCCGAGTGTCATCGATCTTGGAATATAATGCAGTCACAGCACAATTATAACACCGCTCGCAACGAAAATACAAACAACAAGATACGCGAGCGTGACATAGCACGACGCGCAGTTGCATTTTGGCATTGAACGTCGCACGAGGGGGCAGGACAGGGCTGTGAGTTAGCCGTGCGATGTGTAAACGCGCGCACCCTGGAAATTTGCAAGTAAATGGCAATTAATCAGTGTCCGTATGAATGGCCCGCTGCCGTTAATTTGTCATTTCGTGCCGCGACAATTTGCATGCGACTGTCCGCCGATCATCGAATTTGCTGTTGCGCCACGCGCGTGCGGCAACAACCACCGGCTAGTTCCTGCTAAACACCCTCGCATTTACGGGGAGCTCTTAATATTCATACGTACACGTAAAGAGGAATTCTGATTATATTCACAGCGTATTCTTTCAAGGTGGAAATTACGAGGAGATTTTCTTCCATTAACGTAATGTGCTTGCTTTATGAATACTTAAAGCCTTGCCTTTTTTTTTCATATCTCTCTCTTTCTAAAGTACAAATATAAGATTTTGCCCGATTTAAATTAAATCTATAATTTCTTGAAACTACATATCGTTTCTCTGACTATGCTAGATGCGTTTTGTTAACGTTTACATTTAATTTTGTTCATATCCAGGTTACAATATTATTGCTACGCGAGTTTGATCGCGAGATTGAGAGAGAAAGATGGCCAGAGAAATGTAATGAAAAGTTCCACTTTTGTATATTGAATTCACCCTCATCATTCGTCTTTGGAAAAGCTTCGATACTTTTTAGTTCAAAGGAGACTCCCTTTCCACGCTACACATCGCTTGTCGCCATCCGCATCGATGGTGAAGAAAATTTCGGAATACCTCGAAACTTTATCGGCGCTCTTTCCGTTAGTTCGAAGCGCGAAAAGCGCTATCCGCGGCACATGAACGGTTTCCCTCGCTCGGAAACTTTTATTTCGCCGTTCCGCCGACATGGACTACAGGAAAATCGAGGAAAAAATGTGCGGTGAAGAGCAAAAAAGTAGGTACGTGCAGAGATTCGTCACTTTCAATGGCGAGTACCTCAATAGACAAAGTTGGAAATGGCAAAGTGTTTCTTCATGCGAAAATGCATTAATTTCAAGATTTTTTTTTATAGCTTGCCACTTGGCGCTTTACACATGTATTATTTATTTATTTATTATTTCTCTCTTTTAAGAAATTATTAACTAATATTTTCAATTAAATTTCCTATTTATCCTATTACACTTCCATGAAAATCTGACTTAGATACTTAAGGGAATTGTTTGCATGTAAATCTACATGGGGAATTATCCGCTTCAAGAATTCGAAGGCGGATAAGTCAAAGTTTTCTGAATACGCGTCTGCAAGCTTGAGTGAAATGCCTCTCTCATTTTCTCACAACATGTTTTCACATTCCACATTTCCTACTTATCTGAGCGTGCTTCATACACATGAAAAGTGCACGACGCATTTCCCTTCTTTTCCGCATTCCTTATCCTCTTCGCATTAAGCATGAAATTTTTAATAAAATCCATGGGGGGATTTTTATAAGTTCGACGAGAAAAGAAGGGTGATATAAGAGGTATGCGCATGTCGGCGGTCCCTGAAATTTCCCGATGAATCGGCGGGCTCGGTTTAGCGAACTGTGGAAGTGAATTTCTTCTTATTCCAGAGTATTCGACTGTCGTCCCATGGCGTACGCGCAAGATCGATTCCCGCCATCGTTTCCACTGTTGACTGCGAATGCATTCGATGTAAAATGCAGAAAACGATCAGCGCGGTATACCGTACGAATAGCGGAATGTCAGGGGAGCGGGAGGGAGGGAAGGGAAGGCAGAGTGGGAGATTTCAGAGTTTGAGTTCGAGAATTTATGGAAATGTATTTTTCCGCATTGCGAGTGTTGGTTTGCACTGTGGCGCGCATTTTTGCCATGTTTCCTTACAATCGTGAATATATTACCGAATATTTTCACGAAATCGTTAAAACAATATTCGATTACATCCGACTAGTAATATGATACAGGTAATATGATACAGTAATATGATACGAATCTTTCGATGGTTTGATTAAGAACGATATTATATGATTTATTTTCCTATGTGCGATTATTATATTTGATATTTTACGGCAACGTCACGGTGAATGAACTGAGAAACTTTTTTTCTTTATTCAAAAGAAGAATACAAAGTTCTTGAAACGTAATTTTTTGTTTTTAGTACATCGAGAAATCTGGCTAAAAGTTTAGAATGTTGAACATTTTCAGTGCTACGTACTGTTTAAAAAGTTTCGTGCAAAGTAGGTAAATTGTCAAGTTAATTTCCATTTGCCGTAGCTGTTTTTGCACGTATAAACATAAATTATTTGTTCTATGTTCGTTCTGTCGGAATATTCACGCAGAATATTCGTACATGCTACATTTTTCTAACAGAAATAAAATTTTGTTATAATCCCCCATGTTCCTTTTCATAAAAAGATAGTAAATTCTGCTTGTTATAACTTTTTAACATTATTTTTAAACTCACATAATGTATAATTTTTCGCTGCACAAAAATTGTTTAATTTTATTATGTAAAATTATTTTCTAGTTGTAATTAATTAATGTACATGCATACATTAATCTGCAACGTCGATATATTATACTCATTTACATAAATGATTTACTTATTAATGCGTTATCAATTACAATAACTTTTCGTTTCGCATATGGATATGCGAATAAAATATTATGTTAATCTTCGAGAGGAATAAATGCACATATATATATATATATATATATATATATATATATATATAATAAATGCGATATATATAGGAACAGCATTTTCTTTTGCATCGAAATAATTTTGCACATCCATTGAATTCAAGCTATGCCACGAAATGTCCGCTGCGCGTAAAGTCCGAGACTGGTACCATAAATTATGATATAGTGAGACAGAGATTGGCGAAATAGCTCGGAGTTGTAACAGGATGTGCACTTTCCAACTTGATTATTGCCTTCATCCTGATGTGCCACCAGACGTTACAGTCTGAAATCATCTATCCTCCCGAGAAAAGTTTCCATGAGAAGAGAATCAATTTTTATAGAAATATCGATTCGCTGTCGTAAAGTTGTTTGTCAAATTTAAAATAATCAGCAAAAGTTTCTCTCGTTCTCCCTCCCCGTTTCCTTTTGCATTATTTTAATGCGCCACGTTAAAGATAATACACTAACACGATAGTCACGCAACCGTTATTCATTTTAACGCCGTTAATTCGGCGATACATCTAGATGAATTAATATAATAAACACCTACAGGTGTTCGGTCCATGATTATTTATGAATTTATGATATTACATCAGTCATGCTACAATCATCCGTCCGGATAATGCGGATAAAATCTACATGGAAATGCTAAAGCACGCAATGGCGCTCTCACGTACAATCTCCACGTGTTATCGATTTAATTGATGTCGCTTAATGCGTCTGTTACTTTCGACGATTTTGCGTTACATTAAATTAATTCCATTATCGGCGTCGGGGCAATCGTTGCACTCTATTTACGTCGGCACGCATAACTCCGGCTTACTTCCGCTAATGAAGGAACCCCTGTACACGTGTTACACACCCGTCGATATCGATGCCGGCCCTCGAATAATATCGGTAACGTTACGCGGCAGCCCCACGGCGGATCGATCGAGTGTGCGGGAGAGGGGGAGGGGAGGAAGGGGAAGGGCGGCGGGAGAGGAGGGGAGGGTGTGCGACTCAAATTCATTCAGTCAATTCCGCGCGATGGTGATTCGGCCGGCAACATAAACGGAGGGGGGGGGGGAAATTATTGTCGTACCGTCGGCGATAATTGAGCACAGCCATCTAATAAACCGCGTTCGGATCGCCGACTCTTCGCGGGTAGCTTCGGGTCGAGGCAATTACAGCGGCGACTATCGCCCGGCCCGGCCCCGCGTGCACCCGCGGAAACGGCGCATCAGCCAGTTTGCTGGTAACTGATATAACATTTACGCCAGAAATTAATGCTGAATTCGAATGGAGTCGTAGCCGCGCGCACGCGGACAGGAAGTAATCGCATCGGGCCATGGCTAAGCCGGAAAGTTCATTCGATAATAACGCGGGTTCCCTCTCGCGCTCGCGACGAACTGCTATTGCCGAAGTTAATTTATGGCTTACGGCGAGACGCGTTTAAAGCTTTATTCGAACGAACTTCGTTGCTTTCGACGTTACGTCGCTTCACCCGAATAGCGCGGCCCTCCCCCGGAATGGGGATCGAACACGCGCGTATTCTAAACTTTGCGACAGGTTAATATAATGTGGATACAAGTATTGTGCGCTTTGTATCAGCGTTCAGCGGTACAGGATTGTTTCTTTCCATTTTTGACATTCGGTGAAGCGAGTGTACACGCTTCGATATGTCACACCTCCAAAATGATACAGCAAATTTTTTTGAGAAGAATTCTGACTGTTAAAATGTTCGATGTAAAGTGCTCGATGATTTGCTCATTCGGTATTCGTCAGCACATGCTTTCAACCTGAAAATTCATGTAAAGTAAACAGTAGTGTGTATCCAAATGTTATATTTTATGCAAGCCCGTTATTCGTAAATCGTAAATTCGTAAATCGAATATCAAAGTAACGTAAACTTTATTCTTACATTTAAATATCATTTAATTTGACAAAATTATAAATTATTAATCCATAAAGTTATTTGCAACGTAAGTATAAGTCTTAAGTTCAAGAGTGTGTCACGCAATTTTCAATATCCGTGTAAATGTGATTACTGATACTATCAGATATAACCGCTGTGTGTAGCGGAAACCAGCGAAAACTTGTCCAATCTCCCGGGTCGGCTCAGTGGCAAAAGATGAAGGCGCTTCAAAGTGCCGCTCAAGCGGTGAGGTCGGAAATATTGACGCAACATGACGGCATGGAGTTTATGCGGGAGTCGGATCATAGTCGCGAATGCGTTATCGACAAGTTGCTCATTCGCGTCTCGGTGTGTCCTTAACGAGAAACTTCGCGGGGCGGGTTGAAACACGCGCAAGTTTCTCCGCGACGGAAAATCCGAGTGTAACGACTCGATACGGTTTTGATATTGCTCGAAAGCAAAATCCAGAAAACATCAAGATGTCTCGTATCGCGACAGAGTCTAATAAGTCTAATAAGTCCGAATCGCGAAAGAATTCGCTTCAAGTAGCTTTAGCAATGTGGATATCGGCCTCCACCCATACACATGTATGTCGCCCTATAAAATTCCGAGTTTTCTTTATTACGCAGCATTGCAGAGATATCACGAGACGTTAACCACACCGAGGCACGTAAGTAGTCGCGGCGCTCATTGATCAGACAAGCGCGGCGCGGCACAGCAATGGTAAAGTTTACCGAACAGCTGTGCGAAAATGTATCGTTGTTATTTGTTTCTTACTAGTCCCTTCCCGCGGTTATGTCCGTAGTCGTCTCGGTGCACTCGGTGTGCTCAATTTGCGCAGATAAGACCGTACGACTAACCCAAATGATCCTAAAGAAAAAGTTAGAAACATAAGGCTGAAATTCGCTTGGGACGCTAAGAAAAGTTACTAAGCAGAAGATTTCCTCTTTCGATATTTTCGGTGGGCAAACTGATCAGAGAAAACTTAACTTAATCTTAAATGTCTTATATTGAATAATCAATGTTTGGAAGAATTAAAGATAGTAATTCTCTTCATTTGAAAATAAAATTGTGAGATTTTATTAAAAAGGTCGTATCTTATGTGCGGTGAAATGTTGAAATTATTTGTATGTCTAACATTTTATTATTTTTAAAAATATTTGTAGAAGATGATTTTGATTTTTAATTTACAGAAATAAACTAGTTAATTTTTAGAACTTTTTTGTTACATTGTCTTTTTAATACATCTTTGAAATATTTTCTATGCTTGATGGCTATGATTAATTGGCGTATATATGAATATAAGCCACAAAAACTCACTTTTTGCGCATAGTCTAGGTAGTTACATCAAATACATTGTATCGCGATAGTAACTTCCATTTTCGATCGGTTCGCCGTCGATTCTCAATATCGCTGTACGGACGGCTTAATGAAATTTTCGAGGGTTTCGATTCTGCCATAAATTTCTATCGCCGACAGCGATCTCGTTCGCTGATACACAAAACCGGACAAAGTCGACGCGGAGTCGAGAGAGAATACTCGTAACTTCATTCTCGACTCATCGTAATTCAGCCCGCATATACGACCCTATTTTCGTCGCAATGATTAAGATCGCCCGATTTATTCTATAGATTTATATCCGTGCGAAATGCAATCGTATGTCGCTCGAGGAAAGCTTTCGAATGTTCTACGTGACTCGCGATTTCTATACAATTCTTTGTACAATTCCTTCAATTTATCTGGCGAATTCTTGTCGCATGATAAATCTCAAATATTAGTTTAAACATCAATGCAATCTGGGCCAACGTTGACAACCTGAAAATATACAGATTTTTTTTTTATAAGTTGAAATCTATTTTTGATATCTGCGCGATGCAGTTTTCCTAGAAGCCTAGGAAAATGCGATCTTGTACATATTGTGAACTTACTCACTCCGATCCTCCCCGCTTCCTCTCGGTCCTCATCGTATCCCTGCGTCATCCAAGTCCCATCGTTCGCGGTGGTGCGAGAACTGTTCGAGCAAAAGCGACCGGGTAAATATCTTGCAGTGACGGTAAACGAAATTGAATAAACATTTTTCAGCAAATAGAGCCGACAATGGTACGAATTTAAAAGTCGCTGAGACGAGCACAGGTGGTTCCCCTGTCGTTGGAAAAAGCGCCGAACGGAAAAATTGCATTTCATATCCCCCCCTTGCCCCTTGCTCTTCTCTTCGCATTTCATTCCTCCCTTACACATTTTTTGCTTTGTCGCCCTCTCTCTTTTCCTTCCTCTTCTCATCTTTCTCCTGTCCATCTCTGCTTTTCCATATACCGCGAGAACCACCCCCATAAACCTCTACCTTCGTAGACAACGAAACTATCGGTGATGTAATCGACTTTTGTACCTTCGGTTATCCTTCGATTCTCGCTGTGAATTGGTTATAAATGTTAATGTACGAGCCAGCTGCGATGCAATCTCTCTGTGAAATAACGTTTCAACATGAGACGTGCAGTTTTAAATTTGACAAAATTCCAACGAAATTCCATGAAATTCCACGAAGTGATGGCATGTTTGATATCGAGTAGAATTTATATAAAAAAAAAAAAAAAAAAACGTGAAATATGCACATTTGAATTTATTTTCATCGACTTTAATTTTCTTCGTATTTTTTTTTCTATTATTAGATTTTATGATATTAAGATGCGGGAAGTTTAAGCATATATTATTTTATGTTTTATAAGACACTCTATTTAAGTATCCTGTCAATATATGTTAACTTTATGAAAAAAAATCGAGGTTAATTCTCTCAAGGCACGCTTTTATCATCTTTAGAGTAGAGGCGGCTGGTGTTTGTTACACACCAGCGATCACGCGGTCTTATAACGTCGTTCACACAATGTACAAGCTTAAAGAGCTATCGATAATTATTAACAATAAATGATAAACACAGACAGACAATATATAACAGACAAATATGATTTTATAAAATTGTTCGCGACGTTGGAAACGCAAGCTCGTAAATAAGTTGTAAGAAAGGAAGGAAGGAAGGTTGCAAATGCATGAGACGAAAGAAGGAGAGATCAGATCCGATTTACGATCGACGGTCTGGCTTGGCAGTTTGTTCGCGGCAGAATCGTTTCTTCGCCGCAGAGAACGGTGGCCGATCGAGCGCAACGATCGATCACGCCAAACGATAAATTAGCGTCGAGTTAGTATCCGACGTGCTTACTTCGATTTCCGTGTTTGTGTGAATGCGATTGTCGGGAAGTGGTTTCTCGTTATACAAGATCGTGTATATTGTGCATATTTAGACGGCTATGAATGCGAATGACCGGTAGTAGAGGATGAATTCTGGGAGATGTTCCACTATGCACCTATGGATCTGACTTCCCCTCAGTATTACTGAGAGTTCCATGAGGGTTGGCTATCATGGAATTGGCATTGTTATAACCATATTGGCATTGTTATAACCGTTTAAATTGAAATTAATTCTACGATATATAATTAGACGGATTAATCGGATCTTGTCTAATTATGAGGAAGACACTATTGGCATTCAATTGTGGAGCAGGGACGAAATATTATTTTATGTATTTTAATATTGAAAATATTGCGTTACATTTCTGGGCGCGGATCATCCACCGGCTTACGCATTATGCAAATCATTTTTCATGAAAGTTTCAAAGCCGACCGTATCTTCCGAGCTTGAGTCTTAAATCACAGTGAAGAATAAAGAAGACGGTGTCGCGGATCGGTTGATCTTGCTATGCATTTATGGATGTCGAACGTACGAAGAAAGCAATATTTTCCGCGCGGAATCCATCGACGTTTTCTCGATCCGCGGACTTCTATCCCCGAGCCGTCTATCGCTCGTCTCTCAACTCGCCTTCTCTTTCTTTTTCTGTACTTGCCATAATAGTAGAGTCTACCATGACCGTCGATTATTGTCCTCGTTGGAAAGCTCCAGGTGACCGAGTGCAAGTACACAGGAAAACACGTAGCTCGAAAGTTTCCCGCGATTTCCCCCAGGGCCCTCGAATAATTCTACGTCGAAAGTCCTTCTGGAATTCAACCGTCTTTCTTAGGACGTCGAAACAGTCACGGACGAGCAACGCCGATGTCGGGATTCTCACAAATTCCGATTGAAAATAAAATTCGTTCGAGTGCACTGAATTCTCCAATAATACGAAAGCACGAGTGCCTCTCGATATTAAGGGTATGAATGCTATACAGATAATTTGTAGAATTGTTTCTACGCGGCAAAAAGATTATCGAGACACGATGTCGAGACACGATAATCGAGTGTCTTGAGTGTTAATTACTTAACGTTCTTTCGAGGAAAGTAATGTAAATAATTGAATCTCTTTTTTTTTCTTTCTTTCTTTCAGAACTCAGCGAAGCAGTAAAGTGGCGACGTTCCTCTAAGCTTCAAGAGAAATTCAGAAGACAACACGCGATTTATTTACATGCGGCGAGTGCAACCGTTCCGCTCGTGGCACGTGAAAGACACAAGTAAATTACTGGTTCGACTTCGGGCGTGCTAATCGGCTTCCCAACGTGCGAAAAGTCCAATTCTCTATAGAGATTGCTCGCGAGTGCCCGACGGTGCATTAAAACGGCGGGGAGATTCGCCGAGGACGAAGAGATAAAATAAGGAAAAAGCTTCACTAAAACATTCAGCAAGCGCGAACCGGCGCCCACGGACGTACATCGGACTTGCTTATTACGGAAATCCAGTTTGTTGGAATGAGGCTTTGAAGTTTCTATCGCTTGCCGACGAACCGTGCTCCACCTTCTTCCGCTGCCATTCGTTTTTTGCACGCGGACTCGAAGGAAAGATGGGAGAGCGGAAAACTGAGCGGCTTCGGATTCAGACGGTAAGGAGAAAGTTTAAGTGACTCATGGAGACTCTTTCGAAAATTTCCTCCATGCCGTTCTCTAAGTTTCTGTTTTCCCGATGAAAGAAGGAGTGAGAGATACAGAGGAAAGAGAAGAAAGAGATAGAGAGAGAGAGGAAGGGAGAAAAGATTAGTAGCCACGGTTTCTCGAAGGCGATATTTTTCATCCATTTTCCACGTAATGCATTAGAGAGTACGAAGTAACACTGATATCGTGATTCGTTTACGAACTTAAATTAAGTCATATAACTCGAGCCGTTAACACTGCACAAGTTGATGTGGTACTCACAATGCAACGAAGAATGAGTAATTGTTCTTACGTCACGTTACGTACGACGCTTACTTCTTTCTTTTCTTACAAAAAATTAAGGAAAGCATTATTTGTTTTAAAGAGCGTTTTAGCTGCGTGTATCTACCTATTTTGTTCTAATTTTGCTAAGTAAAGCTAATTGTAGTAATGTTGAAAGATTAAAGCTAGAAAATAAATTTTTGGATTAAAGTTTTTAAAACATCTTCCTCCTTTTGCAAAAGAATATTTTTACAATATCAACCATCAGTGTTCGCGACAAAAGGATTCTGGGAGGTAACTAATATCGCAGAACATATTTCGAGCATCGATTTTCTCTATAGAATTCCAATCCACATTCCAGGCAGGACGATCGTGCTATGGAAAAATGACGGAAGTGTCCGCACTACGTACGGTCGAGCATCCCTTTGCTGTCAGAAGATCCTGCCAGGATATCATCCAGTCGAGCGATTTCGACCGCGCGTCGTAATAAGAAATCGACAGTGACGAAAATCAAAGTGACATCTGGTCGAATGACGCCGGTGAATTTGAGTGCTGGTCGAAGAAACGCGAAGAAATCCGTCCCCTAGATTATAGCTCGCGCGAAACTTCAGTCATGCGGCTGTGGCGATTGAATCTACGAGATCCGAGGACGCGCGTACGAAGAAAACTCTATTATAAAATTTCGTTTCTGTCAAGAGTCTTGCTTTCTTATCGCAAAGTATGATAATTCGAGATAACTGTACGCACAAGGAACGTACGAAGGAATGAACGTAAACAAGTGGAGAACGAATTAGTAACAGACAGGCCGGAAATCGATAACAGAGTGCAAAACCTTTGACATCGCCACGAAGCGCGATATAATTATCGAAAGTCGATAAATCGTTCGCCTTCGGCTGTTAACTTAATTATTCGCGACAAGTGGTGTGTGGCAAATGCGCGCATACGGCGATATATCCGGCAACAAACGTGAAATTGACGGTGATAGGACTCGGTGATTCTCGGTAGGTAGAATAAAGAAGAGAGGATGGAGAAGGACAACGTTAGACATTACAGAGCTTACGAGGGTTTCAAGCCGGCGAACAACGGCAACACCTCGTCTCTGAAGAGATCGACGTCGGAACGCTCGAAGACGCATCCGTCTCGCCAAGTGAGATGCTTGTGCTTCGGCGGTGTGCCTGACAAAGCCAGTCAGCATTCCTTTTTGAAGGGATTTATCATAAACCTCGGGATATGCGCCCTTCTCGTAGCCTACACCTTATTGGGCAGCTTCATCTTCCTAGCCATCGAGAACGGGACCGTCGATGGCGTTGGTCTGCAACAAAGGACCCTTGCCACGACGGTGGCTGGAAATCAGCAGCACACCAGACGGAACACCAGCGCTTGGCTAAAACAGGTGAGAAATAAAATTACTTCATATTCGTTTATCGTATACCTAGATTCTTCTTATTTAGAGAAATATTGTTGCACTTTTAGCGGGAAACAGGAAAATAAACATATTTTGAAACATATTTTTAAATCATGCACAATTTCCTTTTCAAGAAGTATACGCTCATCACGCTCAAATGTGGCCGTCTATATATCATAGATTACAAGAAGTTATATCCAACGGAGATGTATGGCGGAACTAGCTCTTAAGTTCAAAAAGTCATAAAAATATTTCATAATAATCGTGTAGTATGTGTACACTACGTATACAAGCAATAAGAGTAAAAATAATAGAAAGAGAGTAAACAGATTTGTCGATACTATGAGTGCATCACGGTTTTCGTCGCCGTTGTGTGCCGTGGACGTAAGCCACGAACTTGTTTTTGCTTCTCTTTCCCCGGAGGAGAAGCAAACAGTTCCGGCGGCACCAGCTCTCGATTTATCGTCACGTCTCCGGTTTCATTCCGCTTTTCTACCTGAGGTGACCTCAGTGAACCCGAAGTCAATCGAATTATCGGTGCGTTCTGGCGCGAGCGCTCGTTTCAACGAAGTTTTATCGATCGTGCTTCTTTTCCGCTATCCTTACGCTTTAAAGGAAAAGCGTATTCCCCGAGGACATTGCGGCACAAAGGATGCTGTCTGTTGCTTCCGGCCAATAATAGTAACAACGGATTGTTCTCTGGATAGCAATCAGCGAACGGTTGAATATTTGCACTCTTTTTGTAAACAATTCGTTTGATTTCATCTTTGCACCGATGGAAAAAAATAGCTTCCCGTTGTATTTTATTAATTTACCTTTTCTTTGTGAGAAACTCCTGAATTTTATTCCGCTGTGCGGTCCAATAATGGAGCAATCATAGAGAGTTTAGCGTTTGTCAAGATAAGCTGCGAAACGTATTGCATTCACATCTAATGTATTTTAATTAACAAGCGTAAATTCAATTTAATTGACAATATGTCTATTATAATCCTAAGATAAACGTAGACGTATAATCCGCGATATCTGACAATATTTCAAACGTCGCCTAATTAATAACTTTTGGTGTGACGAAGCTGAATCACGAGGCCCGGACAAAGACCGTGGAGAGCATATGGATGATTACCGAGCACTTGAATGTTCTCTACCGTGAGAACTGGACGAAATTGGCCGACCAGGAGATTGCGCGATTTCAGGACCAACTAGTGAAAAGGATCACGGAGGACATGATGGCGACCCAAAATGCAGGAACATACACCGGGAGTTCCACCAGCGAAACTGTAACGGAACGCCATGTGCCGGAGTACGAATGGAACTTCGCGAAGGCATTCCTCTATTCTCTGACAGTGCTCACCACAATTGGTAAGTTTTAGACGCAATTAATTAATTATAATGCTACATGCATCCATTTCATTCGCGCTTTGGTGCGGCGCCTCCCGTCGCATTCTTGTAAACGTAACGAGAGATTCCTGCGAGCTAGGATTGTGATAAAATATGGCGTCGTGTGTCAACTGTCGTGTGTGTGTGTGTGTGTGTGTGTGTGTGTGTGTGTGTGTGTGTGTGTGTGTGTGTGTGTGTGTGTGTGTGTGTGTAGCAGAAGTTATAACTTTCTTGCTTGTCATTAAATTCTTTAAGACAAAAAAATCTTAATACTTTGCATATATATATTATACCATAAAACAATGTAACGAATTTAGAATTTGTATATTGATGAAAACTTCTAAGACTTAACGCGAAAAATAATGTCATTAACATGGTAATAGTAATTGGAAACGTGTAATTTCTAAGTTCGCAGTATGCTTACGGCAATCCAGTGATGGCATGATAAACAACGGCATACAATCAGTATCAGTAAGCATACGCGTCGAAACTACAAAGTGCGCAGATGATGTTTGCTTCTCTACCTGAACTTGTGCGATTCCCATCTAAACAAGCTCTACATACACTGTACATATGTACGACGGTATAAGTTTACATGAAAGGAGTGCTGGCAGAGCAGAATATTTGTACGTAATTAGTAGGTTAGGGAGAGACAGAAGCGAACACCGGCGAGACATTGACGCACAGACGGATAATTAGTTGAATCAAATACTACGTCAATTACTCATGATGTTAGAGGGACAATGCTGATGTTAATAGCGCTGATAATGTAATTTGCAATTACATTGAACGGTTTTTATAATTTATTTAAATAACTTGTAAATTAAATTTCTTATTTCATATTCAATTATTTCAAAATAATCTATCTCAATTGACTATTTTTTTAAAATGCAATCAAATTTTATTGAAATTTAATAAATCCCCAATTGTGTTATAAATCACGAGTTATATTAAAAGATATAGGGGATATGATAAGATAAAATTTCCGTGCTAAGACAAAATTGCTCGAAGAGTATTTCCGTTATTTAATCGTCAAGAAAAAGAAGAAGAAGATGAGGAAAATAATACAGCAGGTATTAATTTTTGGAGCAAACAAAATCGACATTAATCTGTAATAGTTACGCCATGCAAATATATTGTCGACCTCGGAGATGGGTCTTCCTTCATTTTTAGACGATATCTTTGACAATTTTATTGCTTCCGATTTAGTAACACCGGAAACCAGTTACGTCACGTCCGATCGTTTACTCTAGTTATTACTGAAACAGATTGGTACTTCATGAGTTGGAGGATATTTAAAAAAGGAAGGGAGAAATGGTCGGCAATATCTAGTGGCTTATCGAATTATCGATATGACGTATATACCTATTCTTTCTTTAATACTCTTAACTACTTTGGTAGATCTCTCGAAATGGTTTCTGATATTACTAGTATGCTATACTATTTGCCATGTTCATTCATGATTACGATTTGTTTCTTTCACTTTATAGAAATTTTCTTTCATAAGAGTGAATAATTTTAAAATATGAATTTTAATAAATATGTTACAGGATGAAATAATTAATGGTACATTGCTCAGGTGTTGATAAAACGGATTTAACTGAATAGAAAAATTCTTTGCCATTTTGCGATTGTTGCAATAATAACAAGAAATTAATGATTAACTATCGAATGAGTGTGTATCCTAATTCACATTAAATGCAAACGCGACGGTGAAATACGATTATCTAGCATTCAAGATTGCTAGGAACGCGGCGAGATATTTGGAAGTGTGCATTATAGTCAGATGCTTTATCATTTATAGATCACCTTCAAGCATTTCACCGCGTTCCTAACAATCGCGAATGTGCCTAAAGCTGCACAGTTGTATCTCGCCACACGCTTGCATTTGCCAAGAGGCCGAGCAAATACGTACTCATTTAATGAGAGAACTTTTTGCTCAGTTTAACTCGCTCTGTTTGTACATGAGCAATGTGTCAATTATCAAATACCTATATACATATAAAATAATGTATATTATAAATACATATAATTTTTTTAAAAATAGTAAAATATTAAAAATAGTTAAATATTACGTTATTAATTATCATTTTAAAAACAAAAAAATTGCATAAAAAATTAGGCTTAAAAATGATAGTTTAAATATAGTTTTTGTTTCTATTTTCTATTTTAACAATTCCATGTGTCTTTATGTATGTGCCTTATTTACAGAATACGAGAGATCTATTTTAAACTACCTTGAAATTGTACGCGTGCACATCTACGGGAAACATTTAACGAACTCTCCGAACGCCCTTTTTTACCAAGACGATTTAATCATATGCTACGCCGCAGCCGGGTTCTCGGAAATTAATATTTCGTAACCCAACGTCAGCCCCTGTGTTTATAGGCAGAGAGCTAGGCGATTGATCGTCGGCCGCGAAATACGTAAAATCCCGAGGGTCGCGTGATACAGCATTTGCAATTTTCGCCAGCGTTGTATATAGAGGGACGTAATACGCGCATCCGCACGCGGAGATGTAATCGTGGCTAGGAACACGTGTGTTTCATGAATATTAATATAAATTTTAGCGCGCCCGTTTTTTGTCTATCGTCTACGGTAGACGAAATGCCGGCCCTCATCGTTATGAGGAAGAGATCGGTTTTATAGTTATTATTACGTCGCATGTAATTCGAAAATTACATTATTTTTTTATATTACAACCGGGCAATTCATTCAATCTTGCTCGGATGTCAAGGTGTTTCCTATTACAATTTGTTGCACAACTGTGACCTCACGCAACACTATACGGATGACCTCCTACGGCAGCATCGTCAGCAACAGGATCGATAATGGAACAGTTCCCCGATAGGAAAACGGCATGGAAAATTAATCTGTTCTGGCGAAGTTTGTTTCCATCTAAACTGACCGTTTCTACTTCCTCCACGTTGCATTGTTCTAAATAAAAAATTATTTGTTCCACTATCGCTCTTTTTCTTTTTTTGCTTATATAGACGAACGTACGACTGCCTGTCATTGGTTGCGGTTTCCTTTTTTCTTATTTTTTCCGGCATCGTATAGTAGTTAATTACGGAAAGTATTCCAGAACTTTTTATCGGCTTGTCCGAGCACGAAAATATTGTTCAGCGAGTCAACTACGTGCCGGCAGTCGAAAAACTTCGTACCAGCATAATACTAAGCGGATGCTATCGTTCGTAACTTTCTGCGAACAAAAAGTAAGCAGACATATCAGCCGGAGAAATGAGAGGAAAAGTTTTTTGTCACTGCGTATACGTTTCTATGCGTATCCGACCACGAGTTGAGCACGTAAAATCAACTTAAATAAAGTTTTAATTAGAACATATAATCCTTAAAATAAAGTAGACTTATTATTGTTTTATCATATTTCCCACAATTTGATTATTGATGCGTAATTTATTTTTCTATCTTAATTACTTTTTGTTAAACAAACTATTTTTAAGATGGATTTTAACTTGGAGGGAAAAATTGTGCTAGCAATTTCCAAATTTTATTCGTGTCTACTGGCAAAAGAGAATTTATTTGTACAAAGCAAAATTTTTTGGGCGTACTTTGGTTGTACTTTCTATTGGAAAGAGAAAAAATTTTAGTAAAACAACAATGTTCTATTGAGAATGCGCAAACACATCACGGGGATGAGTAAACAATTCTCGGCACAGACAGAGGTGTTCTCTTTTAGGACAATACTTTCTCCATCCATTCATCCCGTTTGGTTAGTTTATCGTTTAAATTACGATCGAATCTTGATACGAAAATTTTAATCTCTATCTATGTTAAAAAATTTAAAGTAAAAATTTAAAGCAAACAAAAATGTCATTAAATATCAGTAGTAGTTGGCTCTTAAAAATCAAAAAGTAAAATGATTTAACAGAATTTAAAATAAACACCACAAAGTTTCAAATAGTAAAGTGAAAACAAAAAGATATGCGCGTGCATGTATACACGTGTGTGTGTGTGTGTGTGTGTGTGTGTGTGTGTGTGTGTGTGTGTGTGTGTGTGTGTGTGTGTGTGTGTGTGTGTGTGTGTGTGTGTGTGTGTGTGTGTGTGTGTGTGTGTGTGTGTGTGTGTGTGTGTGTGTGTGTGTGTGTGTGTGTGTGTGTGTGTGTGTGTGTGTGTGTACGTACGTATTTTATACATTTGTTTTTTTGGAAATAATTAGAAAACAGAAAAAAATTGTACCATTAATATTATTAATACACAGTAAAAAACATTTTGTATTTGTGTTAAAATCGGTCCTTGTTAAAATTTTTGTGTTAAATAACCTACATATTTATATGTAAATGTAACACATGTCTACTATGTTAACCTGATCTTAACAAATATAACAACAACATAACAAATATAAAATGTAAAATTATTAAAATGATTTAAGAAATGTGTTAAAATAACACAATTCGTACATATTTATTCAATATGTTAAAATTTACACAAAAAAAATATTGGTTTTATTCTATAATAGGAGTGGGGATGACTTGTTATTATTTTTTGTGTGGTTTCGGCACAGTCTTGAATTTTGACGCGTCTCGACATGTTATTTTATCATAAAAATTATGTTAATTGTAATACACAATTAACTTCAAATTAAGATCAAGAGTATATTTCTTTTTTGTTGAAATATTAATATAGTGTCGGTGTTACTATTTAACACATCCATATTATGTTAAATTAACACAAAATTTTGAGTGGACCCTTTGGAACATGCGATTTATGTTAAATTCAACACATTTTTTCCAACAGTGTACTATTAACATTAATTACAATATTCTGGAAATCATACGTGAACGTGTAATAGTGAAAACTTGAAGTATAATATTGAAATATAATTTTAGTTTAAAATCATATTGCACTTTTAAAAATAAAAATTTTACAGGAAAATACGAGCTTTTGTCTTTCAAAACTCGTGTTTTTGAAAATAATATTTTTATTAAATTACTAATATGATATATACATAAATTTAATTTATCTTCTAATTATTTTAATTATAAAGAATAAAGTTACAAAAGCTTTTTATGCAAGTGTAGATTATATAAGGATTATTATTATATAAAGATTTTCTCATTGCATAAACGATTTTACTTAAATATTATTTATACAGTTTTAAGATACATACAATTTTATATATTTGTATACGTGTATATGTGTTATTATTATGAAAAATTGACAAAATCATATAAAGAGCAAGAAGAATCACTTATTTTAAATTCACTTTAGCGAGGCTGTTCCCGAAAGGCATAACTGCTCTGCGGAGGCAACAAAGTTGCGCAGGCATTCAATGTTTTAGAATCTTAAGTCCCTTTGATTTTATATTCTTCGAGTCTGCGTTAGACGGCCCGTAGGGCTCCTCCGCTTTTCTATTTTATCTGCTATACACCCCTCACTACGATTCTATCCCCGGCTCAGTGGCGCATAATCCAGTTTACGTATCGCAAGAGACGAATCATCCGTTTGCATTTCACGATATGAGGTCGCATGAATATTTGGCCGTCTGCCTCTCCGCAGGCAAGAGAGTTACGTATTCAGAAAATAGTTCGAGCACCATCACGGCTGGACGGGGACCAAGAAGTAGCACGACTCTCCAGGAACTGGACTGGATATCCTCTGAAGATATTCCTCGCTTCATCTACTTATGTATCCTAATCCGCAATATCCTGAATATCCTCAATATATGAATTTACGTAGAGCCATTTTTCTAACGCATTGCCTTCGCTCGATTCGCGACGATGTCTGTCATTTATGGCGAATCGATTTCTATTGTGAAAGCGGGAATGCAACGTAGGAAAATGCGCGTGTTTGTTCAATTCTATTTCAATTCAGATCTTTGAGAGATATCTTTTGTTGTTGATCTCTGTTATGCGAATCAACTACACGAGATGAAATTTTAAATGAAAATGAAACTTGTATGTATCTACATAAATAGAAAATTCATCCTTTTTTGCGAAGCTATGCGCTTGCAAAAACATATCCATTCTTTTGAGGTTTATCCCGCCTCGGCTGAAGCGATCCAGATGAGAGTTCCATTAATCATGTCGAATGATTACTTTCGCATTCACCGATGTTTTCACGCGCACACGGCGGTACATTCGCCGCATTCCTCGCAGTACACGAGACAGTAAGTTTCATTTCATAACGACACGATGCTCTCTGTGTCGCCAGTTTCATGCCACTATCTTTTTCTCATGCAGCCTCTTTATCTTCCCGTTCGGAGTAGTCGCAACTTTGGCTGGACCGGGAAGAGCAGACACGATTTTGCGACCGTCTTAATGACGATGGAATGAAGGAGGTGGTGAATTTTAATCAGAAGATCCCCGTCGCCCTAATGGATTGCCAGGCGCGAAGGGACGCCGACTAATCACAATTTGTCGCTCGTTTTGGTGGTGCTGCCCACCCAATTGACGTAGCTTGCTCTGTTCATAATCTTAATTTGAAATTAATTTTACATCGGTTTATTTGCTCGTCAAATCGACCGGCTATTAGAATCGAATAAATGGAATGAAATATTGTTATTTTTCATTATTTAATCTAGCGAAGCTAGTTGTTTTTTTTACGAACATAAACGTACCATCGTTTTGTCGAAATTATTATCTCTCGGCATTTTATCAATAAAAAATTTGTAAACTCTGATTTTGAGAGAATTTTCTGTTGAATTGAATGCGAATGAACAGAGGAATATTTTAAAATAATTTTTAGGTAATTTAATTAATTTTTACCAAAAAATGGCGCCTTCTCCAAGATTGCTGCCACTATTACAAGCTTCGAGCGTAGTGTAAGGATTAATCGAAACCGGGAATAAGAACAGGCGAAGTGGAGAGGCGGAACGTGCGCGCGGAGTTCGAAAAAGTGGTAAGGAAGTCCCGGAGCGGCAAAGGGCGCACCTACTACTACGTCTTCGCATCGCACGAGATTCGAATCACGCCTGTCTCCTCCCTCGTTTTCTCTCGTATTTTTCTCCTTCTTGGCGCGCTACTCGTTTCGCCTTTCGTCTTTCGGGCACGTCAGCCTTCTTTCAGACATCCTCCATCGTCTTCTTTACCTCTTCCGCCACTATGCCGTGAAATTACTATTTTCATTTTCTATTTTCACCAGCTTTCGCAAACGAACCGATCGAATCAGGACCACATACTGTTGACCACCGTTCTATTTCGATTCCGACTCGGTTTAACTTGTATGCTTTATCTCGTTAAGTAATTGCATCAGTGAATACACCGTATTCATTGACAACTAACCTACATACATAGTGCATGATATAATATATAGTGCATGATATAATGTATTGATATAATTAATCCTGTTTAATAGAGTATACAATATAGAATTTAATAATATTTTTACGACAAGTTAAGAACGAAACTAAGTGAAGCTATGTTTTGAATTCATCTTTATCTATCGTCAAAAAGTATATTTAAAACATGATATGCGAGTCAGTATAAAAACAAATAATGTCATATTTAATAGCGTTATAATATTATTATAATATTATTATGATCATATTCATCACGATTAATACACATATAAGGTATCCATTTCAAAAGAAAGTGGTATTTACCGGAATTTCGATCTTTAACTATCTTTAACTATCGAAAATTTAATCATTGTCACAACATAGACGCTTTTTCTTAACTTTGATCTATTAAATTTAGCAAATGATTGTATGAACTAATTTCTTCATAATATATATATATATATATATATATATATATATATCTATATATATATATATATATATATCCAATTTAAATTTCTCCATAAAGAATACACGGGAGTGAAGCAACATTGGAATGCTAGATTGAATTGGTTTTGCAGATTTTATTGATATTGTTATTGATATTGATTCCTTCCCATTTACGATTTCGAGTATAGCGCATGGAAACTCAGACAACCTAAATATATTCAATGTTTACAATTTGAATGTCTAGATTACACACGTTTATATCGCTTCTTTTATCGTTCCGGTGCTACTTGGTATTTCCCAAGATAAGAAACAAAACGCAATCGACTTAATTTTTTAATTTAAAAAATCCTGTTCAATGATTTTAGAACTTTTTCTGAAAATTTTTGTAAAACTTGACTCCTTGTAAAATTAACAAGAAACTTACTCTTGCGAGAGAAAGTGAAGGAGATACCTCGCGGCCGAGCTCGACTCGTACAAAAACTGCAGCTCATTATCGCGAATCCGATAGCCCGTCATTGGCGAAGTAAAAAGGAAATAATGAGAGAGATAGTCTAGCCGGCGCGCGCGGGAGATGTCACTTTTATTTCCCGCCGCATTCTCGAGAGAAATAGCGATGGTTCCCTTACATAGCACCGGCAACGATAGTGTATACCTCCAGACGTCGACGTCGAATGCCACGGGAAGATGGATATCCTCTTTTTCTCTCCGCGCACCGAACTCCACCGCGGAAATGGTAATATATACGAATGATCGATCGTCGCTGGAGTGGAATCGGGCACGCCTTTGGGATATATATTTTTTTAATCTCGTTGCCGCCCGTAACGTTTCCCTTTTCTCTTCTCCCTAGCCGTAGATAACATTTCGATTGTATTTACATCTTTTCCCGACGATTCATAAATTAGGGAGCTATCCTGAGACAGCCTTATATACGAGAAAATTACAGACGGGCATAATTCCGAATAAAGGATCTCGACAACGGATTTCGACTGTCTGAGAATATCCGAAGTAAATCTTAAGTTTCGTCTAATCATTTATTATTTCTTGATACCATTTATTTTCGTATTGCTTCCGTGCTGCTTCCGTAGATATTAACGAAGAAAGCTGAGCTATATCAGTTGAAGATATTTTAATCTTTCTCCCTTGCTCCGTTTTCTTCTACTTACGACTTGAATAGCGAAAGATAACTTTATAAATGATCCTTATATACATTACGATAATAAATCGGAGAAGATATGTACGCGTCGATATTTCATACCTGTTTAGTTTTACGAAATATGGAAAGTGTTTTCCGATCGATGGTTTTCGTTTTCGTCTACTATGTTTTTTTTTTTTTTTATTTAAAAATTTATTCTTTCAATATGATTTTGCAGAAAGCCCGGGAGACGTAAATTATCCAATTATCCATTCCGACTTTAATGTATACACTATGTTCGTGTAAAGAAGCGTCGAGAAATTCGCAAGAACGATAGAAAGAAAGCGGAAAGCGAGAAAACTCGCGGCTGATTAATGCGTCACGCCTTTAACGGGAAAACAGAGAACCCGCGCAGACGCAGCATCCTCTTCCGTAGTTTCCTCTCCGGCGCAGCGAATATCTAATTACACTTGGAAATTATTTTTCCCCTCGAAAAGTAACGACCTAGTTACGCTGTTATTATTAATGTCTGAGTTGCACGGGCGAGAACGACTTTCGAGCTATCGCGCGGGCCCTGTAAGGCAGCATTTGTCTTCAAGATTATACGCTCGTTTCTCGCAACGTCTTTTTTTTTCTCCCCTCTAACGCATCAAATAATGCAGCCGCTTATGAATGAAGAACTCATGAATATCATGTAATAAATTTTGATTAACACCCTACAATACAGTCTGCCCTTTTCAAGTTCTCGGCACATAAATTTAGTACAAAATCTATAATTCACTAAATAAATTTGATAAATCTAATTTTTAATTTTGACTTATTTATTTTAATTGCAAGAGAGGCTATAATCGCTTTTGCGATAATAGCCCTTTTAGCGGCCTTTTACCAGTGAAATATTAATCATATATACGTATAAGCATACATATATTACAATATTCTTAATATAATAAAATAGGAAAATTTGGACATAAGGCGTACATTTTTGCTCTACAAAAATTCTAATCGCGTTTAAAGCGAGCGTGCATACGCAACCGCGAGAATATTACGTATTCTTTTACTTGCTCCATAGTTTAGAATAATCTCCTCAATAAAAACTTCACCGCGTAACTCTTCCGTGTATACCTCGCGTGAACGTATCTTGCAGCCTACGACGGCTCGTGTTAATCCTTTTTAAATCCATTTACGACGCGGGGTGGCCGCATAAATTCATAAATAATGAGGAAATACGATGAGCGAGATAGGAACGAAGCGGAACGACAGAAGGCAGAAGCGCGGACCTAGCACGCGCCTGCATACGTTTTCTGCCGCGCACGTTTCTGCTTGCAAAGACACGGCTACTCGGCATCTATAAATTTAAAGCCGGTGCTTGAGAGAGAGAGAGAGAGAGAGAGAGAGAGAGAGAGAGAGAGAGAGAGAGAGAGAGAGAGAGGAGGATGCTGTGCAACGCGGACGAAAATTTCGAACATTAAGTAGCGGACAAAAATGGATTTTTCATGTTTTACCTGCTTCGCGCAGGCGACGTGAATCAAAATATTAAGAGTTTCTGTTCCTGATGTTTCCCAAGTAGTCTCAAATTATAAATTCAATGAAAATTTATGCACGGATTGCATTCCACCAATCAATCCGTAGTAGAAATTTTAAAATATAAAATGGCTCCATTGTGATAGAGAACAGTCCCGGGCAATATAAAGAAGAGAGCGTATGAGAGTATGAGATAAATTATTTAAGTCCAAATCACGCTGTTGTATTAGCGATTTAATCATTGCCGTTACATATTATCGGATATCTTGTGTGTGAAAGCGTGAAAGCAAATTCTCAAAAGAGCCAGAGACGCATGTTACATCCTAACGCATATGCTTGCGGATTAAAGACGTGGATTAAAGCACGCGTGTTAACGGAACACAGAATCGTCCATTTGGTCCATTTGGTTTTCGTTTATTCAGTTTGGCTTTGGTAATTGCTTTCAGTATAAATATTTTCTCGGATAGCTTTCACGATGTAATATGCGTCTCTGGCTCTTTTGAGAATTTGCTTTCATGCTGCACACAAGATATCCGATAATATGTAAGCACGGCTATACTACCTTATATAACACGCGTTAACGCGTCTCGACAACACTAATTTAGCCGCCTGTCGCCTGCAGCACGGGTATGAAGCCGTCAGGCGATTTTAATTGCGCGATTGTTGCCTTTAATTATCTAGTCCCGTCGCAAAGTTGCAAGCAGCGACAACTCTGCTCTGATGACGATAAATTAAATTCGCCGCTGTGAATAAATACGTCTACACGACGTTATCGTCATCCCGATCAATCAAGACCTCTTATCCCGCCGTCGCAATCACTTGCCTTCTTGGCCATGGTGCGGTACGTCCGTTCGATTACGTCGCGCGAGGAAACTCCAAGAAACACACAGGTTTGCTCTGCTTGCTTGCCCCGAAACCACTTTGGAAGCGATTTCAAACATAGAGTGTACGAACGGCGGCCGTTCGCGTGTTAGCTCTACCAACTCGCGGCGAGTCCTGGCGAGTGTCGCTTCTCGAAACTCTCCACGAATTCCAAATTGAAACACGAGACAAGCATTCGGGCGACGACGGTCTGTCGTCGTCTTCAAGCAGTTGAAAATAGAACGTACCTAGGAGTAATTAAACCTGCTAATGCAAATGGATAGTGGGAAGGGCGGCAAGCGGAAAGGGAACCGACGAGCGGAGAGAGCGGAACGTTCCGGGGCGAGGCGTCGTCGTCACCTTTCTCCGAGAAACGCTAGCGCACGCTTTTCGCGCGGTTGCTTTTCGCCGCTGCTGGAAATATAGGCGAAATATGCTAAGAGCTAACCGGGAGCGCTCGCGGTCTTAGCATAACAACATCCTGACATTCGGCGCAAAACTTCTGAATATGCACGAGAATGCTCGGAATTAAAACGAGGATCCACCTTCGTGGATCCCAGCGGCGTCCCTTCGAGGCCGACGTCGCGGTCGTATCTCCATTTATCTCTTCAGATTCCTCCTCCTCAGGCTGCGCCTTCGCGCGCGAGTAAGATATCGAGGAACATCGACGGGGAATATCTCTCCCGGAGTTGAGTTAACAACTCCGCTCACATCCATCCTCGATGGACGTGAGCAGGGGACTCGTGGGGCGAAGTCGTTAACGATCCGCATTGCGTGTGTGCCCGAGTTTCTATTCATTTGTTGTTGGGATTTCGGAGCGAGTGTTGGAGTGAGCTAAAGCGCGGCGCGTGCTTCGAATCGCTACGAAAAATGGTAGGACGGTGTGCATACCGACGGTAATGTTGTGGAAATGTTGCCGTCGCGTGTTTGTATATATACGGGCATGTGTGTTCGTATTGCCCCTTTTGTTGCAACGAGTTGCACCTAGAGTTGCGCCATGTATCGGATCCATTTGTCGGAGGTTGACGAATGTACAGAAAACGCCATTTCACGTTATATCGTTACTTTCGTCATAAGCACTTTATGTAAAAATCTTTTCGTGAAAAGATGTAAATTACGAGTGATATAACGCCGCTTTATGACGACAATTGTTCGCACAACTTTTCGTCAATATTTCATGTCACGATAGGTTGTGCCTTCCTCAAGAAGTTGTTAACTTCTTGCGATAACAGACACGGATAGTTTTGAGATTGCCCACCGAATTAGCATGTATCCCGTCGTATTTGCATTCCGGTTATCTTTCCCTGTCCCTGGCTCCGCGGACCTAGAAGAGGATATGGATAAGGTGGTAAAATTATACGCGCCTTAATCTAACCACGAAGAAGCCAAAGAGGCTGCGGCTGTGTAGCGTTGGGCTGTGGGCCATTAACATGGCAATGGCGGTTGTTACGGCGGTCCTGCCTGCACGGTCGAACGACAACTTTGTCCCTGACGACGAGTACGGCCGTCGAGGACGAAGAAGTTGTATACCCGGGAGAATACATTAAGCGTAATCTCTTCCCTCCGTCCCGGGGAAATCACCCCGCGGTAAGAGCTGCAGGATTCGCTACTTCCTAGTTTATAAACGAGATATGAGCAAACCTTTCTGCGCGCAAACATCGATTGCATTCCCGGCTATTATGATTATTTTAAGCAACGATATTGACCACTGTTGCGTCAAACTCGGTATAACGGTATAACGGCGTTCAAAATCGACATTAAAACATTCATACATTGGAAATGCTATTAATCCCTTCCGCAAATAACTTATTGATGAGATAAAAAGATGGATAGAATGTGATAATTACTGCAAGAGGGGAAATACGCAATGATATATACATTAATAATGGTACGCTCGTATATATATATATATATATATATATATATGTGTGTGGCGTGTGTGTGTGTGTGTGTGTGTGTGTGTGTGTGTGTGTGTGTGTGTGTATGTGTGTGTACAGGCTGAAATTAATTTTATCTTATTGCGTCGGGGGTAAATTTTCGCGCAACATACGCGCAAATCCTCGTATCGATTGTAGCCAGGCTAAACCGAAAGAGTATGGCTGTGTACACGCAATCAGCTTAAATAATCATAAAATTCTCGACATATAAAGTGCATCGCGTCGCAATTTACCAGATATACGATAAAATGGTAGAAGCGTGAAATACAGTTATTGCTCATAATAATGTATATCTCTTTTAGTGTGCGATAATGAGATTGCGCAAAGTTCATTGTTTCATTTCGAGTCGATTATAATCGATATTGAATATAAGAACAGCATGCTATCGGTTCCACGCGTGTTTAGCCTATCGAAAGAGCAAACCTTTTTTCCGTATTCGCCCTCACCCTACGTCACTGTGAAATAAAAAAAAAAAAAGACGAAAACGAACGATCGAAACCGTAACGTCGAGTCCGGGCGCTTTCGCGTCAATGGAATTCATCCGCCGGCGCGCATATTTTGCATCAGATCGAGAAATTATTATCCTCCATTCAATCTGCAATTTACCGATGGCCCGTGAAAACACGCGTTGGAGGCGAAACCATTGAAAGTTGCGGCGATAAAAATCGAATGACGTTGTTAAAATATATATATATATATATCTCCACTGATGTGTGTGTGTGTGTGTGTGTGTGTGTGTGTGTGTGTGTGTGACACGGAATTTCCTGTCTGGTTGCGAGTAGCGTGGAAATTGATCGCGTGCGTTTGTGTAACCGCGTTAAAGCTACGCTTTAAATGAGCCAATCCACCAATAATGCGAAAACGTTGACGATTAAAAAAAAAAAAAGAATTAACGAGCTCTCGGAAGCCGTCCCTATATGCCTCTGCCGTGGATCGTTTCGACGATTAAAAAACTCCCTTTTATCGGCGTTCCGTCGTCGGTTTACGCGCACTCATGGAGCACATCTGACGAGAAGTGTATTACTGTTCACGCGTGCCGGAGATATTGGAATTTGAAATAATTCCGCGTTTTCAGCAGTGTTTATAATCATCCACAAAAATTTATCCTTTTTTTCAAATGTGCCTCACGAGATAAGCGTATCGAGATGATGGCATGATCTGATTCGTCAAAACATTCCGAATTCATATATGTCAGTCACTAGTGTGGATTTATCCAAGTGCATTACGCATCAAAACGTTTCACATTGTTCATATAATTCTAGAAAATATAGTATTGATAAAATGCTCGGATTCGATATCAAAACTAATTTTGCAATTCTATTTATAGAGCTCGTTATCTTCAGTGTACATTCAAAGTTCATAGTGTGTACATCCAAAATGAACTCGTAGATGATTAAATTTCTTCGATAAGAGCGATAAAAGGACTACATAATCAAATTATTATTTTTTTAAATTATTTTTATTTTGTGGTAGAGTTATTTTAGCTAGAAACATTTCTTGTTCGGAAGATTATCTATAAATATAATTGCAGAACGCGAGACATGTACAAGACAACTTTAAACGTTTCCATTGATCCCTCGTGGTTGAGCGGACAGATGCGGCCCGCGGCTTTCGCCACGGTGCGTTTACTCCCAATTCATTTCCCGGGCCGCAACAATCGACAGAAGTGTCAGGGCGATGCCGTCGATAGAGGGAAAATCGAACGCGGCCGGTGGACCCGATAAAGTTCCGCGAAACGCTTCCTTAATGCGGAGGTACAGCGCCGTTGGGAGTTATATCGGAATCCAGTTGGAAATACACTCAACCTTTTTTTCACAAGTTATTGCTGTAGTGCCTTTGGATACCCTTTTTAACCCCATGATAATCGCCATTTCCACTCCTCGCACCTCGTAGCTACTACGCCACTTATGCGTTCTTATCTACCGCGAATTCTATAGAATAGTCTGCTACAAATAGAAATGGCGACGGTACTGCGTGATCTTGCAACGCAGTTATATCCTTTGATAGGGGATGAGACAGGGGGTGAGACAGGGAGTGAGGCAGGGAAAGCCAGTTTAAAAGGAAGTACAAATGATAACGATGGAAGGGAGAAAGCGTCGGTGGGATAGTTACTCTATGATTGCACGATCATAATTCAAGGCACGCTTCGCCGATGGATTCGCATGGATAACTCAGAACCTGTAATTACCTGTCCGATACAAAATCGATGTCAAAGAAAGACTGGCAAGAGTGGAAACGTGATCGAAAACGCGTCCGGGCTGGATGGGCCGGCGCGTGTAGGGAAAACAGGGATAGAGCTGCGATTTATTATTCCGACATTCGCTGCTTTTACGATCCACCATATTTCTTGCCGTGAAGATTACCAAAGTGTTGGATTCGAAAGATTGATAGTGCTAAGTGTTGTCTGGCGAAAACAGAGGAGCCGCATGATACTTTCGATAGCGCGCCAATAACGCACCCGTGTGTTTCGTTGGCAATTAATTATTCGATCGATCGCGTATTCGATGTTATCTTGATATTTATATTCTATTGACATTTATATTGGTTATTAATATTGAAGGTGACATTATAACAAATTAACTGTCACTGTATTAAATAAGAGCGAATAAATATAATTATGGCAAGAGATCAAGTTCTTACTCTTTTCCATATAAATTTACAAACTAATTTTATCTGAAAATAAAGTAATGAAATGCGATTGAAAAATGAAACAATATCATAAAGCTGCAAATGAAATAAATTGAAAATATACGAGCAATCGAATAATATGGGATGTACAATTTCAAATGTACATTTCCTGAAGCAATGATCCCGGAAAAAGTACACGTTCGAAGAGAAAACTTTTTCCGAAGTTTTAAAACGAATTTCACAATCAATTTAACCTCCTACTGATAGGGTTCTATCTAACATCGAGGATTATACGTAATCGATAGTCTCGTCTTTCAAAGACAAAATTATGCGAGAATTTCTAAATAATAACGTGTAAAAATAATTAATTTTGAAATGATTAATAACTAAATTTTGTAAAGATATTTTAAGATATATATATATATATATATATATAATGATTGCATGGTCAATGTTATCAAGTATAAATTCGACAAATACATTTGTTTCTGTAGTTTGTTTTTAGTTTCATAATAACTTGATATAATTATTTAACATAATTATTATTTAATTATTATGTTTTATATAAAGAAAATTATTTTTATTTATATATTTTATATTTTTCATTTATTCGATATTTTTCATTTTTCTTGCAATTTTTAATTTTTTTTTTTGTTTTTTCCTACTTTATTTAGAAATGCGACAATTTCATAATTGACACTTTATCCAGAATTTTGAAATCCAAAATGTTATTAATTTGCTTGATTTATTATCAAATATTACCCCTCATTAGTTTCTCTCTTGCTATTTTTAATTTCACTTACAAAATGAAATGTAATATTTAATTTATTATTACAAAATTGTAATTTAGTGAAAAATTATATCATTATTGGATTATTAAATGTATTAATACTGCATACTTATTTTTAGTACATATTTTAGTATATATTTTAATTTGTAAAAATTTTGAAAATTTTAAAATTTTGAAAAAATAACATTATTATAATTAAAATTTTTTGAAATTTAATAATATATTATTAATTAGAAAAATTTATTATTTTAATATATTAATATATTATTAATTAGAAAAATTTATAATTAGAGAAATATATAATATATTATTAATTAGAAAAATTTATTTTTCTAATAAATAAAAATGAATATAATCTAAATATAAAAATATTTATAATTATTAAATAGACATCAAATGTTAGTCAGTTTAAATTTTTATAATTTATCTAAATGTATCCATACTAAACAAAGATTTAAGATTTTTATACTTTACAAGTATTGTTTTATATAAAAATTATATTTATAGTGATGATAACGATAAAGTTTGATAAATGACATCCAGATAATTAGCTGGTTAAGAGAAACATCATTTGCTTTGAATAATTTTCAGGGAATATTATTGCAATTTACTTTATATTAGCGTGTATAAATACAGGATTGTGCATATGAAATCAAATATCTCGGCAAATGAGAAGAGGAGATTTGATTGATATTCGATATTTTACCCTGTGCGCGATAATTCTCTGATGAGTTTGGGCAAAACGTATAGCCAATTCATGCACGTATTTACCTGTAATACCTCTATTACTTTAGTTCACAATAATTTTACAATAGTCTGTTTCATAAAAATAGATAATTAGCGAGAAATATCAACATATGACTTTTTACCAAGATTATGAAAATAATGATCTTATTATTTCGTTATTATACATTGTATATATATATATATATATATATATATATATATATATATATATAAAAACACTGCGTGAGTCTACTAAAAACGAACAGTGTGAAAATTCCTTGCAACATCCTTCGAGGTTTAATAAATCGCTCGCAGAATCTCGCCATTGCCATAAAGCCTCAGCTAGGAGACAGAGTGCCGAAAATCATCGTTGCAGTTGCAATGGCATGTTTGCCGCGAGCAAATATCCTGGAAGTCCTTGGCGTGTCGTTATGTCGAAGGATTCTGTTGGGATATGACGTAAAAGAGGGATAAAGCCAGGCAGAGTGCTACCATCTTTATTTCGTGACACTCGAAAGCCGAATATTGTCGTACGTACAATATATAAAAATGCGAAATATTTGTAGGAAATTTTTCCGAGAGATACACTCATGCATGTGAAATTACGTGAAATAACTGTAGGTATTCTTCTGAAGCAATTTCAGAAAGAAATATAAAGCGATCCAAATAGAAAATTATGATGCAAGATCGCCAATCTTCTTTGTTGTTATGTAAAAATATATATCTTAGACTATAAATTTATTTGTAAAATAAATTTGATGTGTAAATATTGAGTAATTTAAATCTAAGGCAAGCATTAATAATCGTAGAGTTATCTTGTTTGTAAAAACAAATGTCTGCAATTACCTTTCCATACTTCATACATACATAGTCACAGTGATAATGTTCTAAGTTTTCATTTCATTCTGTGATAAATATGGCGCCTAATTCCAACAGTGCTATATTTACGTCTCTCATTTAGCGTTCTCTTGTTCACAGCGGAATGCGAAGCGAGCGGTAACGAGCAAATCACTCGCGTGACAGTCGAGATAGATTCAGAAATTAAAATCACTCGTGTCGGTGCACACGCGAGTAGAGGACCGTTAATTATCCTCGGTCCATTATCTCAACGGCAAAGTTGCACGCGTTCCGTGGCCCGACCGTTTCCGTTTCCGACTTTTATTTACGGGGCTATCCACGTGACAGATAGAAAAACGGACGACCGCAAAAATGGAAAAAAAAAAGAAAGGAGAAAGACCTTCATACGGGCTAATTCGCGAACCTTTTCTTCGACGCCGTTTCCCGAATTTTCCCCTTTATTGCTGCAGGAAACAATGCAGCAGCGATTAAAACGGTTTGCATGTGTCTGGTGCACGTGTTTGTTATGCACGATGAGAATATAACGCGTACACGATCGAACGGGATTAAATGTTCACGACAAAAACCGAGTTTTTTACGCGCTTACGTCGCCATTTCATGATTATTTATGATGCTAATATATTGCGCGATAAACGACATCGGTAAAATTGAAAAACTGATAGGAGTCCTTTGATAGATTACTAGCAGACAGAAAAGTGGCGCATGTTTAAATAAATTTTCGCACAAACTAGTTTGTTTAGAACAATCATTTACACTGGTTTGAATACCATGTCTGTCCATTTGTTATTGAACGTTTGTTGTTGAAACGAAATGATCGTGACTCTGTTTGTGTAATGTTTTTTTACAATTTTGCGATGTCAGTGTTATGCAAATTTTAAAACATTTATAAATGTATGAGGATTTCATGTTACTCTAATATACTTTAAAAAATAATTTTATGAAAATGAGTAAAACATTTACGTTATTTCAAAAGAATGAAAATCTATAGAAATTATCATTTTTATAAAATATTATGTAGTTATATAATATTCCATAAAGAAAAACCTACTTTAAATAATTTATGATTCTGTTTAGATTTCAAAATAAAATTCTATTTATAATTTTATACATAGTCCATATTTTTATATATTATTTTAAAATGTAAATTTTTATATACTATATATCATATATATATATATATATATATATATATATGATGTATAGTATATAAAATATGCATATATATATATATATATATATATATATATATATATATAGTATATAAAATTATAAAGAAATTATATTTTGAAATTTAAGAAAAATCATAGATTATTTAAAATAAATTCTTTTTTAAAAATGGAAAATTGTATAACTATATAATATAATTACATAATATAATTTATAAACATAATTTTGCATAATTTTTGCAGATTTCATTCTTTTGAAATAACATAAATGTTTTATTCATTTTCATAAAATTATTTTTTAAACATATTAGTCGTGAATAGTGTAACATATATATATGTGTGTGTGTGTATTTCTGTTCTTTTATAAATGTTTTAAGAATGTAATTTTAGAAATGTTTTTTTATATGACACATAACACTATATTACATTATATTACATAAATTTCTACTTAAATTCTGATACGAATTATCGTTTAAAGTAAACTTAACTGTATTGCATTCTCTCTGATGAGATATATAGTCAGATGCTGTAATTTTATTACATGTACACAAATAATTACAATTCAATATTGCGAGCATAATATTCAACTGCAATTACCTTCATGTTATCACTTCAATCACTTTAGGCATAATTCTTCTCGATATATCTACAGTGTATTGGCAGATGCAAGCAATCGATGAATTCTCCGAATATCTGCTATCCAATGAGCATTGCGATAAGTCACTCGCATTGTTGGATCCAGAGAGTATGCGGTCATCATGAGAGACTGAAATTTATGTACATATACAATCAAACTGTGCACGGACACGAGAGGACAAGGTAGGAGATGAGCAATAATTAATATATGCTGAATACTATTTGTCGAAGCTACCGCAAGCGAATGATTATGCTTGCTGCGGTTCGCTCGGTATCTAAATAGACTAATCTAATCATTTACCTCCATCGCATTTCTATATCATTTCTCAATAATGTAATATTATTTAGTAATTATATAATATTAATGTTCCATATTATAAGATAAACCTATACGATTTTGTTCTATATTAACATAATTTATTAATGAAAATTTAATTTATAATCAACTTTTGTTATTCTTTCGAAAAACATGTCTTTTATGAGACTAACTCGAGGAATCCGTCTTATTCTTCATTAATTTTTTTATCATTGACTGAAGTCCTTATGAAAGATATAAGATTTAAATTTTACATTCATAGAAAGTTATATGTATGATGATTGCATTCATTGATTGTTTCCGATCGGGTTTCTCGGTCCAATCATTCCGCGTTAAAAATCTATTAAGAAACGAAAATGATCAATATTGTCCTCGACAATTCAGTATTTTTACGGGAAGTTGGGCAGAGGACCTACGAAAATTTTAATTCAACGGAGAAATACGAAAAGGCTATGTATGCTCGATGGAAAGATATTTGGAAATGTACGCTCTGAGAATTCCTTCCATTGATTCCTTTGCCTCCACGAAAAATTGAAAGTCCTCCCTGGGAAAGTAATTCTTTACGTGCATGATGGAAGTTACATAGATAGAGAATATCCGTCAAATGTATATGGCACTTGTGTGCCGTTATGGATATATGCGAAAGAATGTAAAAAGTTTTAACGTGGATTTATGACACGAAGCAGCGATAAGAGGATACCATGCGCCATGTAGATTTGCGTGTGTCGTCAAATATAAATCGTTCGATTCGAAACAGCATATGCTTAACACACTATCGCAAATGACATAGTGCGTGACGATTAAAATTTCCATCTGAGAGCAATAGATCACAGGCCGATTTCCATACTACACGATCGCATCTTTTACAAACGCGTCAGGTGCCGATTGGATCACAAATCACATGCTGAATATGTTACGCGTTAATCATCGATCACAGGAAAGTACATTTTATTCCATCACGAGGTGCGTGCACGTGCAATATTCATTTGTTTTATAAATCATTCCTTCAAGCTGTGCAGTATAAGTGGCACAGCTATATATATTTCTCAAACATGTAGTTTTACGCCAACTGGTTATTTGTGAAAATTGATTTTTTTCGTATCTATAAAAGATTAGCGAGACATTCTGTACATTCAAACAAATCCACAAAATCGTTTTTCTGCGAGAAACGTGGCTACGAGTGCCCGATGAAACGAATCCTTACATCTATATAAAAAAAATTAATCCGTTAATCTCGTTGACTTCTGCATACAGTACGTTATTCATACAATTGATATTCGTTTGTATAATAACCGTTCGTTTGTCTACACTCTGTCGATTTTCAAACCCCATCACGAATATCGTTAGTGCGCCGAAAAAAAAAAAAAAAAAAAAAAAAGGAACCAATGACGTGACGCTCTGTCGAAAGATTACAGGCCAGTGTGCCAGGAAGCGACAAAACGCCCCAAAGCAGATCACAATCCCGCGTTAACGCCGACCGTAGCATATTCCACTTGTATCTATATACAAAGAGTGTACGCATGCGTTCGCACACTCCGTGATATGTATGAGTTGACTGCTGTTTGCACGCGGGGTAAGTGTGCATGCGTTCGATATGTCTGCGTGTATCGTAGTGTGGCGTGTATTGTCACGATCCTTTAGAAATATGCGTGTTTCGCGCGGAAGCTGCACGTGTAGTCGCGCACATCTGTCTCGAACGCGCGAGACAGATTGGCCTGTGTGGTGTGTGTGTGTGTGTGTGTGTGTGTGTGTGTGTGTGTGTGTGTGTGTGTGTCGGCTCTCTCTCTCTCTCTCTCTCTCTCTCTCTCTCTCTCTCTCTCTCTCTTTACGAGGCTCGCGCGTGCATATGTGAAAGCACGAGAAGTGAGCAAAGTGGACTGTGACGTGGGATCATAGGCGTACGTGAGTGGAAAATCTGGTGGGCCCAAGCGTAAAGGTAATCGTCCTGGAATTAAGCAGCCCGTAAGGGATTAAGTCCGCATATATAGTCCGACAGTTTTAGTATCGTGCGCTTCCGGTGAAAACGCTCTCTTCGACCGTTGAAAGTGCTGTGCTGTACAAGGCTGTATCCGGCGAGAGACGAAAAAGAAAATACCTCATCGTGATTTCATCAACCATTTTCCCGTGGAACTGTTTTATTTTGCAACTGACAATTTAAAATATATTTTGTAGTCAGAAATATGATACGAAATTCTTTTATTCGGGTATCAGATATCGCGTGATTAACGTACGAGACGAGCATAAAATTTTATGGGAATTTATATTCAACAATGAATATCTGATGGTACAAATAGTTATGGAAGAAAAATGTATAAACAAACGATAAAAGAGGAACAATGATGCAATGCAAGCGAAAGACAGTCGAAGACAATTTTTCACGTGGATAGTTCGGTGTTTGGAGAGCTTTGTGTCAATCCCTGGAATAAAAGAGTTCGCGGGAATGGACGTAGGATTTTCGAATTGTTGGAGCGTAGAAATATAGAGACAGCGTCATTTACTCCGTCTGTACCTGAAGCCACACGCATACCAACCACGTATCGTTCTTCAATAAAATACTATCTGGTACAACTATGAAAAGTTCAAAAAGTTTAGGTTTAGTTAAAAGTACAATAGAAAAAAAAATAGAAAAACATTAATGAAGATATATATTTACGTGATTACCAAAAAATATATAAATAGATAAAACGTGCTTGGATGCACTTGAGAATATATGTATGTCTATGTTCTATAAATTATTCTACACAAATAAGAGAGATTAATTAAAAACCAAGATTTGACGATTATAAAAGCGGCGTATAAATTAATAGAGTTTCCTCTCATTAAAACGTATTAAAAGCGCACGAGAAAAAAAATATGCCCGCAAAAGGTCTTTATTCTTGGGAACAATAGAAATCTCGTTGTTTCGCGACGGCTTTAGCGAAGGGAAATAATTGAGTCTTGTTTTTCTCTTGTTGCGGGGACCATTTTGTCGTCTTTTATCGCCCATTTTTTATTGCGTTGCCCTTCCCTTCTTTATGCGGCGATACTTACTCTTGTACTTTCGTCGGAGATAACACCGCCGGAAGGTAATTTCCGAGATAAGATTCTCAAACATTGTTTAACGTTTCACATACAAATGGCACTTTATCGCAAGAGCAGAAAATGTTCGAAATGCCGTTTTAATTTAACGTTTATTACTAAAATAAGTTGCAATATATTTTAAGATGCTTCTCTAGATAATTTTACAAATACTTACTTTTGTGTTATCTGACGCAAACTTTTAGTGTCTAATGAAATAAAAATTCCACAGTAAAGTCAGAGGCGATAAAGTACATTTTTTATTTGAATATACAAATAAAATTTAATTAGATGTGTTAATTGGCCATTATTCTTTATTATCAAGTTGTATACTTGATTAAATATGCAGTTATTATGTGAAAGATTATCTTCTCCACTGGGAGATTTAAACGAGCGCGTCTTGTATTCCCACGTGGCAAATAACAAGACAGATTGATAAGCAACAATATTATATATTCAATATGTCATGAGTATTATGGCGTTGAAGTGGAGCTCTTCTGTATTTTGCAAGGCTTGTCAAGTCGAAATGAGGTATTCATAAGTAAGCAGAATTTAGAGTAAACGAATCAATTTATAAAAACTATGATTTCTTTTATTATATAGATGAGCATACTAATTACTTCAGTATTCTGTATTATTTAAATAAAATACTATTAATATCAAGTGCAAACAAGGCAAAATAATCATGACAAATAATTACTGATAATTAGATTATAAATATTTTACCGCATCATTTCTTCTCAATAAAATTTATTTTGTAATTGCAATTTGTGTGCATGCGTATTTTCATGAGAAAAATATTTATTTTTATATCGAAGATATAATTGTGTATCTCCATTCTAGATATATTTGCCGAAGTTCCATTGTCCATAACACACGATTTAACACGAATGTGTTTGTTTTTCTGTCCTTTTGCAAATGAGGAAAACCAGTATGAAACGGGCTTTAACGGCTGTTGCGATTCACTCACAGCGAACTTCGCACACCGGGGAGTTATTGACTCGGATCAACCCTTTCTGCACACGTGCTTTTCTCTCGCGCGTTAACATGTCACACGAGCACTTACGCGTCTGGTGACGTGGACGCGTTACAGAAGAGACGCGACGATGGTGTACGCCACCGCTGCAAACATTATGCCTTTGAGCACGCTCGTCCTATTTCGGTCGTGTAGCGATATTCAAATAAACCACATCAGAAAAATGCACCGGCATAATAAACCATTAGAGGGGAAAATAATTCAATGGGGGCAATTTTTTGTGATTCCGCCATACTTTGAAAAATCCTGGGCATTTCGTGATATAATGGGTAAAATAAGAATTATGGTACTATTGGTATCTCGTGTGTACACGAGTAGGTATTCGGAATAGTTCTCTATTCCGATGTGGAAAGCCACATCCGATCGATTGTGATAACAGCCGTTTCGACGAGAATTAACGCATCCGTATATCAAACGCCAAATGTACGCCGAAAACGCGAAATATGAATATTGATTTTTGAAGTATCGCTAAATTTTTCAAGCACTCTGCGTACTGTGCGATGCGTTTGATATTCCAGAATGAGTCTGGGACACCACTAGTTTCAACTAAAATTAATTCATGAGATGCGGAGAAAATGACAGTGGCCATTCTATGTAAGTTCGAAGGGCTCATTCTCATTTCGTGTGATTGCACAGTCTTGCACCGTTGAAAATTAAAGTGAACGCGACATCTCGTCAAGGGGATAGCTGAAACGAGCCCCGCGAATTGACATTAATTTTCATGAAAATGCTCGTTACGGCGTTATGGCGTGTAATATAGGGAAAAAATGCAAACATCGTTTATATACAAAATGCGGATGCATTTACAACTTTTATAAAAATATATAATCAATACTTGCTGTGATTTGAATTTTATTCCTAGCTTTTCTAGTCGTCTCTCTGTTGACTAGCTTGCACTTTTCATCTCAATATCACATTAGTAAATTAGCATCACAAAATCGTGAAAAAAAAAAAAAAACAAAAAATAAAAATCTCTTATTAGATTTTACGGTCCGCCCATTTCAGGATTTATTAAACTTTATTATTATTCATTTACCCCTGCAGATGTCACGTGATTATCGCGGTAAATCGCCAGGGTTGCACTCGTGATAGTCCCTGAAAGACACGAAACCAAGCATCCGCGAATGGAAAAAGTCGTTACTCCGTTACGCGCGTGTTATCGATGCCAAGTCAGGCAAGGGATGGAACTCTAGAGGACAACGTTGCGCTAGCTGGTGAAAGGAATGCAGCGAAGCTTCCACCCCTAAACCAGGTAAAGCCGTCAGTCTACGAGGCGTTTCTGGGCTCCGGGATATTGGATTGTCCTGTAACGTACCGGGCCTCCTATCCGCCTTTCCACGGGCTGACGTCGAGATTCTGAGCTTTACCTACCTCCAACGTGGTCGCAACGAGACGTGACACGACATGCGCCCGCGCCCCGTGTCTTCCGTCGATCGGTGAAACGATAGTCGGCACTGTCAGATTCGGAATTGCTTTGGGGATCGCGTTCGAGGTGCCGACGTCCATCTCGCGTTCACTTCTTCCCTCGCGATTTTTCCAAATGGTCCGCCTACATGAAAAATTGATTCGCGCGAAAAGAATCTAAGAGATGTCGTTATCTTCCTACAGAAGATAGATTTTCTTACAGGATGATACATGAGTTACTTAAGAATCGTATAAACAACTGCGTTTATAATTAAATTAAATGTAAAATCTGGCTTATTGATTTCTAAATTTTTTTGCAGATTTAAGGTAACGAAAATTATTATATCAGAATTTACACGATCATTTTTTCATTGTTACGTCCAAATGTGCGAGTATAACATAAAATTATTGTTCAATGTTTTATAATAAAATGTATACATATTTTCAATTTGTTATAGATTTGTTGAATGAATTGTGGGAATGTTTTGTTCAATTATTATCAGTCGTTATCATCAACCACCTCCAGTCTGAAAAAATATGCCATCACGACGTCACGTTCGCCCGTTTATAAACTTGGTGGTTGACAGTAATCCTGACTGGTGAAAAAAAATGCATCGAGGCCTCGATGCAGTCGATGCAACGAATTAAATGGCAGTCCGAATGTATCGGTACAGATTGGAAAATTCGGAACGCTCGCCGCACGTTTTTCAACCAATGTGAAATACTATCAGCATACATGGTGTACACGTGAGATAGCCGATAAAAAAACATTGGCTAAATCGAATATTCGAATCTACCGAAAATGATTCGCGAGAACGGTGATGCTTTCACGTAACCGCGCATACATCCGTCGCGTACTTCCGTCAACTTCTTCTTTCTCCCGTAACAATTTTACTGCTCTGCATAAATATGTGCAAACTATGCGGTTCATGTGAGAAAATTGCACTCGAACTTTCGAAACACCTGGGCGCCTCGCGGAAAATATGTGAAAAGTGAACGATGTTATTACCGATAATTATGTAAAAAATGCATAATGCATCTCGTGATATATCTTATTTGGTGTTCAGAACAATCGATCGAAATCCAGTTTCATAATCACGGAAAATTATTTGTTTTTGTCAGCCATGAATTCTATAATAATTATTACAAACAATATCTTTCTCTCAATTATCGGATAATATGCGAATAATTTGATTATAGCGTTTACCTGATAATTTGCAGATGAGAGTAATTAGATCGGCACGTCGTTCGTGCTTCTCCTCTCATCAACCGTTTTCCAGCGTATAGCGAATTCGCACTGGTGTATATCGATATCATTCGCCAATTGCACGGTTCATGTCATAAATTGGATAGTATCCTTAATTAAATTCCGCTCATTTGTTAAAGGTGCTGCGCATTGAACCACTGGGGTGATCTCGTAAATACCGCTTCGTAAAAAAATCATAAGAATGGCTATGTTCACTTTAGGAAAAAGAACTAATTCTATTTTAAAAAGTTTATTTTTTCATTAAATGGCAAAAGAATGGCTAAAAATGTTTCGCTTTATTCTTCATTTGTCATAACATAGATAGCCCATGTATGTGCATATGTATCACATAAAAATCTGCTTGATATTGTTGTCGTTTATATAGAATATCGACAAGATTGAGGGTAAACGAAAAGTGATGACACGAAAGATTTTCAAATAACTCTCTTTATCTTTGTTCACGTAAACATGTTTTTTCTGACGATATTTTTTTTTAGTCAAGAAGAATATTTTTTCAAACTGTTATATCGAGTACAAAATGAGAATAAACATCTACCGTTTATAAATGGCATTTAACGCTAAATCTAAATTAGACAAGACTAATTAGTCTAAATAAATGTCGAAAGTATATATGTAATTCTATATTCTTTTATAATGCAGTCGATCAGAATAATGTGCAGAGAAATTATAAAATAAAGATACATTTCTTAATATTCTTTTTCGTCGAGAACATTCAAAGGTAGTAACGCTGATTTCACTCACTCATGCGTGACTTCTTAAATGAAATTCTATCATAATAATTCAGGATATATAACTTGATCTGCGCTGGAGCCAAGAGAAAGATCTTTAGACATATTAGTCGTGCTATCTTTTGGTAAGCTTACAAAGAATGAATATACATGAGTACAAAGGGTTCTTTTAATATGTCTCGCCTCAGTAATTTTTTCCACCAGAGAAACTCGTAATGGGTAATATTTTTATAGCGGCGGTTTCATATGGTACGACGTCCGCAGTATAATTCTCGAGCAAAGAGCCTTTTCCATAAAAAAAGCTGCCGCTTGTCTTGCATCTGTGAGCGAAGCATTGAAGTTGGGAATTCATCTTTGGCATAAAGATGAAACTGAGACAATGACCATTAATTAATGGGTATCCCAGTATACGTAATTAAATCTTATATAAATAATAATAGAGATCTCTAAAGCTGAAAATCGCAGCTGGCAATGAATAATGAACATTGTTTGGTACTGATAATGATATTCTAATGAAAAAGATTTTATTTAATCGCAGTCTGCATGTATTAATTAATAAAGATAAGTTCATTTAAAAAAGTAAGAGAGCAAAAGAATTCTGCTTCATAGCAAACTACAATATTAAATTTTTAAGTTAATTATATCGTGTGAAGTTTACTGCATATTTTTTACAAACTTTAAGACTTTCATGAGAATAATCCGGGTCAATTAATAGAGTAATTATATTATTAAAAAGCAAAGAAATAAATTACTTACATTTTGCAATATATTAATATGAATATGTCACGCGTGTAGAATTTAGATATATTCATTTATTATACATTATGTTGTCATATTATGTTGCGATAATCATATTATTTCGAATAATGTGTAACATTAAATAATTAATTAATTACAATATTTATAGAATTGGATGTAAAACTGTAAATTTTATGCTGAATCATACACACAGTCTGATTTGTCGCCAGTGAAAATTTAAATCCCTCAAATCCAAACTTGTTCTACTAGAAGCTCAATACTTTCCTCTTGGAACACGTTTCGATTTATCCCAGGAGAGCGGAAAGCCAGCAAACTTTGGAAGAAGAAGAAAGGTGGCTCCCGCCACGTGATTCGACAAGGGGTTGAATAAAGGCGAGTTAGTTCTAGGAAAGCCGGAGGAGAATCTATCCATGTATCCGTATTATCCCTTAGCTGCCGACACTTCGACCAACTTTCAAGTATCGATCCGCACCACATAGTTTACCTATAGTGCCTGTGTCGTCTTCTTCTCGCAAAAATCTTAAGAATCTCTTCCAGAACTAATTTAATTTTCACGCTAGTCTGCGATTGTTAAAATTAATAATGAATCCATTTTAAATGAATTATTTGTCACTAACAATACTTGATATGAATGATATTATTATGTTATTATTATAAGAAAGTCGGATCTTTTCGCAAATTTTAAGCTATGTAAATGTAACAATATTCTGTAGGTCTATAAATAAATATATATATATATATATATCAAAATGAAAATTAAGAAAATTTTAAACAAGCTCGAATCACATGTGGCAATCACACGAAACAATTAATCGTGAAACAATTAAGCATTAAACTGATATGTGATTTATCTAACATTGATATTCTATCTCTCGGGCTACCATCCTTTAATCCGTGGAGCTACCATATTCCCAGAATATGTCCAGAAATAAAATCCGGAGGATCATCCCGGCAGGGACGTCGTGCGTGAACAGGGCGGTCGCGCCGGTGTCGGGCTTTCGTGGATTTACGACTGGATATTATGCAGATGGTACTTGCATTAAATGCACCGACAGCGCAGTACGCCATGTACAGAAAAAAGATGCTGAAAGCGCGCTGAGAACGAACGGCTCGCCATGCGCGCGCGACCGGCAGGCAAATTGTTTTCGTATACCTGGTGTTCTTTCGTGTGAAACACCCGGTGAGTGCAGAGACCTGTGGGGCAGTTAGATATCGAACGGGCGGGAATCTATGCAAAAAGCGACAAAGCATGCAAATTTGTAAATATGGAGATTCCGAAGCGATCCGCGATGCAAATTTTCAGCGCGTCGAATTATGCGCGGAACGAACACGCGATACAAAATTATAAATTACCTGATTTGTATGCATATTTAATTGATTTAAAACTGAATTTTAAACGGCGAATAATAATTAAATAATTAAAATGATAATAATAAAAATGATATGGCTAATTATCCGCTGTCCGAATATTAAAGATATATCGCTTATCACGGGCGTGATTAAACTCTATTTGTAGCGAACGAATATGAATTTACGCGGAGTATAAACTGCCTTTCATGACCATCGTTAATTTTTTATAGAGTGGCATACGCAGCATCGCAATTAGTTTGCTGCGTTAGCGCAAAATTCATCATTACGGCCATATTATTAGCTCAAACCGTACACGCCATGAATTGAAATGAATTTGAGATTATCGATAACTCGACGGACATATATTTGTCCACGGCAACATGAATTATATCAATCCATTTATCTCAGTCATAGCAATGTGTTACTTTTGTCAATTCTCAATTATGCGTTATCCTATATACCCTTGCTCCATTTCAATCAAAATGCATAACGTATACGATGTAAATCTGACTACATACGTAGGTCTAAAAACGACAGAATAATAAGTAAGTATCGAAGATAAAAGGGAAAAAAGATATTTTGATGCGACGCCGGTCACTTAGGAAAAAAAAAAAAGAGTTTAATTTGCGAGCACACGCTCCTACAATTGCGATAGTTTTGCACGCCGACTGTAAGCGAAGGGCGCTTTTACGAAGCGCATTTATGGCCGTGCTTGAGCAATCCAACGCGGTATCAAATACATGGCAACAACCACCGGCGCAAGGTGATTTCCGCATTTTCTGTGCGAGCGCTTCCTATCGCTGTGATTTTGCGTTCCGCTGTTTTATTACGGCTGCACATTTGTACACAGACGTGTGTGTACGGTCATGTAACAAAACGACGGACTTGCGCCAAGTTTTATCGCTTTTGATACGAGAAAATTTCAAAATTTCTAAAATTTGTTCATCCAAGAAAAGTGGAGATATTTGTTACAAATTTCCCTTTGCGAGTATCTAGCTTCGATAATTTCGTAATGTAACAATGTGAAAAATGTTACGATAAAAGGGACATGAAAATTAATTTAGTCGAAACAATTATTTTATATTATTGCAGACGTAATCTGTAAAGCGTTATCGTTAGCGATTATGTCCAATTGTATAAAACTTTGATATAAATTTTGGGTCACGCAGATTAATTACCAATAGGAAAGGATTAAAGCAAATTGCAGTAACTTTTCATAGGCATGCCAATAAAATATGCATAATATACGAGCGACGCTAAATAACTTCCCTCGATAATTCCCGAATGACGACCGTTAAAGAAGAGATCCGGGGGTTAGAACGATTTGGATCGACGATTACCCACATTGGGATGTTCGGGGAGGATATTTATGGGCTTAGAAATCGCAGTAGGCCGACAAACGATCGTTACTGCGTCTCGGAGTATATTTACTGCCATCGTAGTGGCGCACCAATTGCTAGTTGATGTGAAAATTTGATCATTTGGAGTAAATTACTATTATCGAGAAAGTTTACCATTTGTTGATATATATACAAATCTAAAATCTATTATTAATATTGTCATAATTTATTAAATGGTTACAAATTAATGTATATATCAATTTGTAATCATTTTATAAATTATGATGTGTGTGTGTGTGTGTGTGTGTGTGTGTGTGTGTGTGTGTGTGTGTATCATTGCAACTTGTTAATAATTAAAAATGATATTTATCTAAACATATAATTGTATTTTTACCAATAAAGCATAATTGTATTATAATTTTAAAGATTTTTTCAAAATCTTTGAAAAAAAAATACATTTGTATTTAAAATTCAGACAGTAAAAAGTCGTGTAGTAATGAAACAGATAACACGAATATTTTCTCGGTCCATTTGCATCCAAAAAATATTTGTATTCTCTTCACGAAGCGGGCAACGATGCGGGGGAGGATGGCAAATGCTCGACCTCACCTTTGGGAGCGCCATATTCTCGAGTGATAGTTGATCCTTACCATTCCTTAAAACGATCCGTCGTCGACTGACATCAGCTCTTCCGGAAGATAATCGAACGAGAATGTTACCTTCCTCGTGTGTGCGTACGGTAATGTTATCGACTCCTTCTCACGTCACTCTCTCTCTCTCTCTCTCTCATCTCCCATCCAGCTTCCTACGATCTCGTTGAGCTCTTACTACGTCCGAGAAGGTTTCTAACCGATTGTGTACACAGTCCCGATAACGAGGAGCTCGCGCATATACAGCGCTGAACACAAAGCAAATATTGAGCCTTTATCGACCTGACCTAACGCGATCTGCTGAAGAAAATCGCTATCGCAAGATAAAGCTGAAGATACGGTAGAGAGATGTACGTGAACTACTTCTCCAGCGCTTATCGATCCTGTATATTATGTCCTTGTTCGACGATTAATGTAGTGAATACTAGTTCCAACTCTGTGTTCGTAGGCTGCGTATATGTATGTATATGTTCGCGTGTACGAACAGATCATTAACTGTATTGCACAATCTGATTATCCACAGACATTTCAAAATTCTCTTGAATATATAGTAATATTTTTATTTTGTAGAAAGATTTAGATTTTTTTTACATATCAAAATAAAGGGGGCAAATAACAATTAGGCGTTATTAATTAGTGCGCAAGTTTAGCTATTATTATATTGATTATAATATACATTTAATATACATTATTATTTTAAAATTTATCCGAAACAAAAACACAAAAACAAAAATACAAGAATGTTCAGACGTTTTAGCTTATTTTAGAACCATTTTCAACGAATAAACGAATCTTACGTTGTAAAGACCAGCTTATGTAAATCATTCAAAAGATCGTTTACGGCGGTTAGAAAGCGATAAAGATGATGTAAAAATCCACATGATGTTAAATTATCATAAGGCAAACAGATTTTTCCCAATGTGAATAATCGTCGATCCAAATCGTTTTCACCCCCGGATCTCTTCTTTAATGGTCGTCATTCGAGAAAAATAAGGATAGTTATTGCGCCAATCATATTGATATAAAATGGTCAAAGTAATGTTAAAAAAGTATGATTAAATATCAATATCAATTAACAATCAGAATTTAAAACATTTAAAAAATAAATAAAATAATGTCGACGTGTCAAGGTTTAAAATCAGATCTTATCTTTTATATATCGCAAGATACAAATATTATATACCGATTTGATTGTGTGTTTCACCAGCTATGCAGAGAAATGGAAATATCGATTTTACTGTATTAAAGTACTATCGAACATAATATACATAGTATAATATTCGCTATTAATTAGCAACATATTTGATTATATTTGTCGATTATATGTTCCATTTCACAGAAATATGATGTTAAAAGGAAATAAATACGTATCTTTGCTCTTATATAATATATTTTATATGTAATATTTACTCAAGATTTTCATTTCTAAAAAGTATTTTAAATCTAAGAATTAGGCTGCATTAATTTCACACACTCATATAATTTTTAGTTTATTGATATTCTTGATTATACATTTTATGAAAAAGTAGCTTCTACTTAATCTGTATTTTCCAATATAAAAGCTTAATAATATCGACGCCTAACGTAATGCGTAACTACGGATAATTCTTGATGAAGACTAATGAATTGTTGGAAAGAAGCACGAAGTGGAAGGGTACTGAGGAAAGATAAAGATAGATAAAGAGGGTTGACATAAGCTTAAGGTGTCGAAATGAGATAATAATGAAGACGCTGATGGAATTTGATGAAAAGAATATCATTGTAACGATTTTAATTATTATTCCTAATGAATGACATTATTAAACTTCTGCCAGGCTTATGTCTTTATAATGACAAAGTTATAGCTAAATACATTATGCGATATGATAAATGATATTATGCTATACAAGAGTGGTATTTATAATGAAATTTTACCATAGCTACGTCTTCTTTTAGATAAATCGTTAAATGTGTTTTGTGAGATAAAAAGCATTACCGGCGTTTTGCCATTTATATATGGAACGACAAAAATTTTCACACGTGACATTAGTAATCCATTGTTCGCATATACCAACGATGTTATAAATTTTACGTAAGGTCACAAATGAAAATATGAAATATTAATAAAGCGGGCCGCAGAGAGATCAAATATGTAAATCTCTCATCCATGCCGGTTTTCAAGGTGGCGAATATAGTATCGCTGAAACAAGAGCTAGAGGAACACCGCGCATTATTTCTGCTCTAAGAGTATGGCGAAATGTAATACGAATTTAAGTTTCGTCTTTTCTATGTTACGAAAAAAAAAAATGCTAGATAGAAAAATAAAATCTCGTTAGAAAGAACGTAATTAAAAACTATAGTTTTACGCGGGAAACCCATAACATCCCATCCACCTGACGACTTTTTAAGCAGTTTTACGCCCAACCAGGCGCCCAACCAGAGAGTGCAACGTTCTTTACCAGTTATAAACGTTAATGAAGTACATTGTGCAGCAACATGTAGAACAGTTCAAGTTTTAGCTTGCAGGCCAAATATTTCCTTCTCTCCATTGTATAGTTGAGTGAGAGAAAACAATAGAAAATAGACGATAGAATTCTATCTGGTATCAACCATTATGCATGTAATTTCTTTAAGAATGTAATTTATTAGCACTGCCTTGGCAGCTATAAAAAAGCATAAGAAATTGTGCACAATAAATTTGCATAGACTTATCTTATGTTATGACAAAAAGTTCTCAATAAATAAGATAAATAGTCTAATTGCTGACAATGTCTTAAATACTGGCAATCTGATTTTAAATGCCTTTTTGAATATATAAATTACATTATTAATAATTGTATTTAATTTTATTTAAATTCTTAAAGAGTCTATTTTTTGTTATAATATTTCATTAAAAATTTCAATGTTTTAATTAAAAAAAAGTCTAAATTGAGAAAGTCTCGATTCTCGTGCAAGCTATGTTCAATTTTACTAATTGTAAGAAATGCGAGAAGAGATAGTTATGGAAATGAATAATTTTAATTTAAATCTAACACGTTGTTTTACGATAATATTTTTAATCATAGCAATAATGATTGTTATGAAAATTGAATTTATTATTTTTTAAGTTTTAATTGCTAATATTTTATTAAGAGGTCTTTAATTATTTCAATTAAAATCATATTTTATGTTGTAAATTTTAGTAGAATAGTGATTAAAATTTATAATGTCTATAATGTCTTGTAAAGTCTACAAATTAATTTTTTAAAGTAACTTATGAATAACTATAATAATTGTACAAAGATTTGATTATGTTAATGATCAATTTTAAAGCAAAGTATCCGTTATTGTTATTAATATGTATTAAGCAATATTATGACAACATTTATGATCAATAATGATGATGATGGTATTGATATATAATAATTATATAATAAGGTATTCATAAAGTTAATAATAAAACAAAAGAGATTACAACTTAACAAATGTGAACAAATTTTATAAAAGAAATGTTGAATGATTATTATTCAATAATATTAAATAATAATAAAGATTCTCTTTTCTTCTCTTTCATCATGTAATAGTGATAGTACTTTCTATAATAATAAATAAACATAATAAATAAAAATATGACATAATATAATAAATAAAAAATACATTCTAAGGACATCCTTAGACAGATTCAAGATTTGAATTAAATTTTATGGATTGATTTACATATATATACTTGTGTGTGTGTGTGTGTGTGTGTGTGTGTGTGTGTGTGTGTGTGTGTGTGTGTGTGTGTGTGTGTGTGTGTGTGTGTGTGTGTGTGTGTGTGTGTGTGTGTGTGTGTGTGTGTGTGTGTGTGTGGTGCGCGCGCGCTTCTTTTCTTTTATACACATTTATTTGATAGTTTAACTTATTCATTCTTTCTTTTTTATTATATAATATTATCTGTATTAACATCTTATTTATTATGCTATATATATAAATTGACACGCGATTTTCTTGATTTTTCAAGTCTTAAGTCACGATGGTAAAATTGTCAATTTTTTTATTCTATCGTAAACTGTGCGAGATGGGACACTATATTCGCGTCCTGCTTCAGCCACGTACATTCTATCCGATTTTATTGCTTCTATTGCCAAGTTAATATCATTCTAAATATAGTGCTGATATCTAAATTTTAGAATGACGTAGTTTGCGACATTTATAATAATGTTATATTATTGACACTGAAAAATATTTGTATTAAATTTAACGCATGTCCTAAATAATATATTCAAATTTTTGTATTAATTAAATATAATATAAATAGATTAGATGGTAACACTAAACTATCAATATTTTAATTTGAATACATTTTCCATTATAACTTAAAATTAATTGTATAAATAACATATTGTAAAAATAACATATATATTTTTTATTATAAAATTTATTTAGAAAAGAAGTTATTTTTAATTTTTATAGATATAATTAAAAATTATTAAAATGATATATAAAAGCAACACTATTTTTTTGCAAAAAAAATGTTTGTATTTTAATGAGCAAATTATGTTAATTATTATCTTAACAAAATCATAAATTCTAAATCATGTCATTAATAATATATCATTTATAAAATACATTTATTCTGTAAACTTAATATTAACATTATACAATGTTATACTTGCAATATTTTATTTATATTTTCATCATAATTTTTTACCATTGGTCTTTTTTTATTATATTAATTTTTGATAATTTGAAAATATATGTGTTAATAGAATTGTGTTTAACATTTATTAAAAATTATTTTAATAATCTTACATTTTTAATTAGTTAAATATAAAATCGCAAAATATTATAATTTATGTGATAGATATTTATTAAATTTACAATATGTTAAATATTTAATGAAAAGATTTGAACCAACATATTTTCTGACAAGAATGCATAATATTTTTAACTATGCAGTCATTTGATATCTAATTTGTTGTCCGACACATGATAATTTCAATTGTGGCGATTCTGAGTCATTGTATAAGTCATTGATGCTTATGATCCATATCAGAATGCTGTGATTTCATGAGATTCTAATTGTGGTCGAGTAAATTTGTGGATGTCAAAAGAAGAGTGACCGTAAATGGTAGTAAATGGTAGTAAAATGCAGCAATGATGAATGGTCGCTATTGTGCGCTGTCGCGTTATCGCCACTACGATTAGGTCGATGTTCAATGGTGACGACATCGGTGTGCTCATCGTGTCTTCGCAATGAGAATTGCACACTATATCATTTCTGCTGTTTTCTCTCACCAGGTAATATTTCCGCGATTTCTATTACTCACCTGATTGTGTTTCATATACATTTCTTCTTGATATATAAAATCCAAAATCATCTTCATTACCGAGTATTTGAGTGTTTTTCGAGCAATATCTCGTAAATTACTTATTTTTGAATAATCTTAATACTTTTATGTATAGATTAATGAAAAGAATCAGGTATAAAGAAAAATGGTTATTTAAAATAAAAGATATTGCGTATTGCAAATTAAAAATTTTTTTTAAATTAACTATATCTCTTTTTTTACATTTAATTTAATTTGACTAATCTTTTAATCGGTTTATCACTTTTCTATATTTTCTATATTTTAAATTTTTTATACACGTATAATTTCTATATATAATAAAGTTATTTTTTTATTTGTATGATATATTATTGGAGCTTTTCGCATTGCTCAGTCAATCGTATTGTATTTTTGAAATAAAAAATTCATATTAAATTCATGCAATTTTCTCGAGAATTGTTTACTAAAATATATAAGAGACTACTTTAGTCACATTTCATGTGAAATAATTTGGAGGGAGATATTTTCGTGAAGATGAAGAGGAACAGTTCATACTCCGGAAAGGCGACAAAAGCGGAGAATACCGCCTGTAGGAGGAAAGATGAAAGGCTAGAGAAGAGAAGTATTAGGCAGAGACTTATTGCTTCAGTAATTACTACTAATAGCCACCCCCTAGTAGTAAAGGCGAAAGGAGGTGGCTCTATACTATCCTATACTGTCCGGGAGTGCCTGAGAGAATTCCATGTTGGTAAACATCCGGACCATAAATTTTTCCAGGATTCCGTGGAATTTTCGTGCACTTTACGGGATCCTCGCCGACATTTCATGTCGCTTTATACTACGAGGTGTTGAGGATACGAAGGAACGTTATTGTGAGGAAATGATGGACCAATGGAAGGGGAAATAAGCTTCTTATAAAGAAAGGAAGAGACAAATAATAGTGACATTTACAATTTTACGGATGTATATGACTGTCTTAAGTTTATTTCAATGTTTACGGCGCTCGTATCGAACGACATTCGTTAATTGTGTCAAATTTATAATTCTGTTACACGTAATATCTTTGCACGTAAAAAAATTGAATAAATTAATATAACTATATAAGCTATCTCTCTATGATATTTATACAAATATTTCTTTAAAATCGATTTCTTTAAAATCAATAGTTCGCTACATCTATTCATAAAACACTGTTTCCTCTCGTTATGAGAATCGCGATAAGGATAACGATAACTCCCGGAGGTAGCGTACAATATAGGCACATCGCGTTGAATGGTTGCTATGTGATTTATGATCTGTCTCTATCGCGTCCCTATTCCCTTGCCTCGTTGTTCCTGTGCAACCGGTCGATTCACGATGTCTATGATGTGGTATATAACTTGTTTCTTCTCGTATACAATATCAGCGATCTCTTGAAACTACAGCTATAGCATTTTTATTACTACATAGATAATCAAGTGAATTATAAACTTATTTAGCATTATATATTTTTATATTTATATGCATATTATATCATTTTGATTACTTGACCTTTAACTTTGTATATTTTATTATAATTTATTATTATTATTTTATATAGCGATATAATTCCAGAAAGTTTTAAAAATAAAAAAAATTTATATAAATGCGTAACATTTACCCGTGCTGTTATATAGAGTGGTCACTACTTCAAGTGTTAGTTGTAAAAAAGAAAAAAAGCAAAAAAGAAGAGACGTCGTGTAAAGAACTACCTACTTAAACTCTCTGTCGCCTAAACGCCCCGTCTGTCCTCAACAAAATCTGTGCGATAACGTTGAGCAGTACTAGTAAACTCGTTTGGACGGAATTGCGGGACGCAGCTAGACATCGAATAGCTCCTGTGTGATTTACAGTCTGGCCCTATCAACGTCCTGGCCTTTCGTCATGCTACCCCTCACCTAACTCCCTAAGCCGGAAGACGAGCGTTTCTATGAAATAGAAACATCTTGCTGGGTTTCGCGCGGCATAAGCCAACGCTCGAGATATATTTTATGGGGTAACATTTCCCTGACGGTACTGCCGTGTAGAAACACCCAAGGAGGAGTATCCCATACATCAGGGCTGCACCCTGTCTCTTAGCGCAGCGACTCTCAATGGAAGCGACAGCGTCCTGAGAATAAGAAGTGAAATACCGTATGATCCATGCGAGGAGATAATTCAGTCCGATCGATTATCTTAAATTCTTTAAATTATTTTCCATAACGTATTCACTCTATTCTGTGCTATTAAAAAAGGGAAGCTGGAATACTACTCCTTCTCTTGGAATTCTTCCATAATTTCAGCTTAAATATGTGTCTCATGCGCTGACTTTAATACATCTCACATAAAAAGATATATGAACTTTCATCTACGTTGCGTAAAACTTTAAAGTCTTCCTGCTAGTAAAAAAAGCTCCGAAAGATAAAACTTGTGAGCCACTGCACCCTTTCTCTTTCTTTCTATCCTAATACTTCCATCCTCTATTGTTTCTTCCGCTTAGTTTCTTTTTTTTTTTTCTTATCTTGTTTCATTCATCCTAAACGTACTGTTCGTATTCTGACCTACTTTACTCTGGCGGGCTTTTACCAAGTCTGTCGCCTTTGCGATTACTGTCACGCATGTCCTACGTGTCTGAGAATACTTCCTATAGTTTCCCTTTATGAAGATGACTGCATTTTGCCTAAAGAAGCTCGTTATATTTTATTTCCTGCGACGAGTTTCATAAATTTTATGAATATTTTATATATATATATATAAGTATTGAAACAATTCATATATTATTTATCATATTATTTTCGATTGTACCATCTATTTTAAAGCAAAGGATACAATTAACTTGATGCTACAAATGCTTCAAAGTAATTTTTAACTAGTCAGTTGATAAAAATCCTTGCTCCTTGATCAATCAAAGCATTTGTAATGAGACTTTGATCGCAACCTATATTATCTATGCGACATTGACATTGCGTAAACATCGTTCAAATAACGACTCGTTGTTTGTAACTTTTAATTAACTTTTTAATGTAATTGTCTTTTTTTTTTCGTTTATTGTGATACGCTCTGTTGTTTTATACGCGCCGCCTAATCACGTTTTTGATGAACCGCGGGCAAGTTGCGAATCAGTACGTAATACCTGCGCTTTCAGCGCCCAAATTCGGAGAGCGCGACTAAATAACATCTTCGACGCAGGCAGCGCCGGTAGACGATACTGCGGCTGCTCCAGATCGTAATATCGCTTTAATTATGTGCGCCGTATTTGCGCCGGGTCGCGTTATTAATTTCGGGTCCTCACGCCGAGAGACTTACCGTTACGACCTCGGGGGTTATGTCGGATCCTGCGAACCCTCTGGCAGGCACGACGTCGGGCACGGAGACGTACCGTTAGAGGGTGAGCGGTGCAACCCTCCCCCCCTCCCCCCCCCAGGATACATGTCTGCACGTACGATGCATCCGCTCGGCGCAGCACACGGCTCATCTTTGAGATGTTATTGCGCGAGCGTAGCCCGTCCCTCTCTCGTCCTGCCGTATGTAAATTATTTCGGGCGCTAAATTAAACAGGTGAAACGGTGTTACGCGATAAGTTGGCGCGAACAGAATTGCCCCACGAAATATCTCCGTTTTAGGATGCTTACGGTGGCTGGAGTGTTCGGATTCGTGACGTTGACGTAGACGAGCAAGCCGGTTCAATTGCGAGTTTGGAATTATTCTGCTTTTTACTCGATAAGAACAACAATTTCCAAGATGTTTGCTTCAATTTGAGTTATCATCACTGACGGAAGTTTTGATATGAACGAAGTACCACGTGATGGAATGTAATAACTTTCAATGATCTCACGCGGAATGTTCGTATTCTCGTAATAATAATTTATGATCATTTGAAATATAAGAAGTTATATAATATAGAATTACGTAAGATATTTATATAAATATAGAATTATTTAGATAGTCGCGTTAAATGTTCATGATTCATTGTTTATGAGTGATGTTATAAATATAATTGTCTTCTATGGCCGTCTCCTAGAACAGGTACATACCGCTTATAGCCTTCGACTGAAGCTAGATCGTGGTCTATTATTTTTCACCGATGTAATTTTTCCTCGTTTTCCAGACAGTTTGGCCGGGCGTCTCGCGGAAAATATCCCCGCGGATTGCGGTCGCCGTGCAAAATAAATAATCCCTACCGTCGCTTCCGTTTCTCGTTCCGCTTCGCGTGTCACGTGTCTGTTCCATTTTTATTGCGACGAAGCCACCTCGTTACATCGACTCGCGTATCTATTTATTTCTTATTCTTTTTTTTTTTTTTGTAAATTGCGCACACTTTTTTTATTCCATTCATTTTTGAATGCATAATGCAATATATTTCATTAGACTACAAAAATAGAATGTTTGTAATATCTCAAATTGTGAATTAGGGACTAAGGACAGTACAAAAAATTAAATATTTTTTAATTGTATACGCGCATCATCTACCATATCTATTAATTTCATTTTTATAACTTCTATGATTACTCAATGGAAAATTTGATTTTTCTAATATACCGCAATGCTTCAAGTCGCTTACATTATGCAGTGTGCTTTAAAATGAGTTTGAAGTTCTCGGATGGAGCAATTAACGAACAAACGTGCGCGCATGAATGGACTTGAAGTTTCGCTTTCTCTTACGCTCATTTTACTTGCCGAACTGTTATGGCTACTTAGAATGCATTATGAAGACATAGTGATGCCACATAGGGCTGTTACAAACTTTACTTGTTGCAAGTATTTGCGCTATATCACAGTGTTTGTTACAAATAATCTCTGTAGACACAATATTGATTTAGACATTTTTAATTTAAACTATTGATTGGAACTACACCAAAAGCATTATTTGATTATCTATTTACTATGTGTATCCATAACTTCAACATAAATTAGATAATTAGATAATCTATTAGTATTTTCAGAGAATAAAATAACTGAATTTGTATGCTATTACGAAATTGATGTTCCCAAAGATATAATTGTAATTACGAAATAAATTGCTGTAATCATAGATCAAAATCTGTATATATATATATATATATATATATATATATATATAGACGTATGTATGTGCAAACTGTAAATAAGAAATTATTTTCTATACATGTACATTTATATTTGCAATTGCAAGGATGAAAAGGAAGAGGAAATTCGATTTAAAACACTTTGAATGTCTTTCTAATGTGCATAAACTTTCGAGTGTTCTACTTGCTATGTAACGAGAAGTTACGAATAATTATCACTTACAGAAAAACTATCGATCTCAAACTTTATGGAGAACTGTTTGTCAATTGTGCCAATAAAGGAAGATCTAACTGAAGATTGGTTAATATAAAATTATAATAAATCTTTTTATATAATATATAACTTAACAAGTATATATAAAGTTTTCAACATGTCTCTATTTTTATATTTTCTTTCTTTTACAAATTATGCCAAACAAGCTTACATGTCATTCTTCGCAATATTAAAATGTACAGTTAATTTTGTCCATATAATATGCAATATTAAAAATATCATAAATAAGATAATATTTAACATAGCAAATTTGGTGTTGCAAATAAAGAATAATTCGAATTAATTCTTTGTTATGAAACACACGCTCGTCTTCAGACATACCTGTACTCAAGTTCCGTTTCTTCCAAACTCGGATTAAACTCGTCTAATTAAAACACTGTAATTAAGTGAATAAGCTATCTATTTTTTAAATCCAGAGAAATTTGGCATTCGAATCGCGCCTACTCCAGTCAGGGTTACGCGTGGAAGTATCATCTGAATATTTCTTTTAATTTTATTGTTAACCTGCGGCTTTTTCAACAAATGCTTGAACAAACCCCTAACAAATTCTCCTTGCGTCTTATATTTCTCAAAATCGAAATCTTCGTTGTCTTGAAGAAGATTGGGATTTTGAGCCAGGTATGTGATTAGATCGTTATATGCTAGTTTCTCCCTATGCGTTAATTCATTAAAGTTTATCGTTTCTTGTATCATATCGCCTAGTTGTACTTCGGCCTTAACTACGTACATTTCGACCCACATCCACATAATGGGCAAGGCACCCATTTCAGTGAATTCTATCTTGTTCTTGTAGTATTGAAGTGCCCTCAAAACTTGTCTTTCAAGATGTATTTTACCAGACAATGCAGTCAGAATAATTTTACGCAAAAGGTCTCCGCGAGTCATAGTTAACGGTGGTTTAGCTATGTGCAACTTGTCTAAAAGAGTTGGATCGGCAAGGAATTGTTCTAGCTTCTCTGTCATAGTGATTTCATTATCACTATCCGGTATTGGCAAAGCAGACATCAAACTTGTTAATTCAGGCTGCCACTGACCTGTTGTTTCAGACATCATTTTCACGAGATTATCTTCGGATACGTGGATATTCATTGATGGTACCTCGATAGCATTTATATAAATATCAATTATGGATTTCAACTTCGGATTCAATTGAATCGTTTTACTTTTCCGTAATTTGTGCAAAAGTGTAATTAAAAGGGCTCCTTTATTTGGATATATGAATGGTTGAAAATCTGGTCCAAGTATTTCTACAATTTTTGAAGTTGTGAAAATTTTCTTAAGAGGTCGTATTGTTACCGCAAACACATCTCCTTCTTTCAAAGTAGGTAATAGATCGGCGTAAGGATTAGATGGATTTACAGATTGCAACAATAATTTAGGATTGACGAGAGGTATGGTAATAGTATCAATTGACGTTTTTTCGGGTGGATTTTCGGTAATTCTACTATTAGTTAAATCATTTGGATTAAATGTAGAATACACGATGTCTGATACTAACTTCATTGATGATACTACGATGGGCAATAATATCGTTGGACTTACATATTCTATAGTGGCGATATATTTCTGAATCAGGTTCATCAATTGTGGATTCTTCGCTACTTCTGGATAAATCATGGCTTTCTTAAGTATCGCTGCTAATAATGCAATGTTTGTGGAATAAAGCTTCGTATCTGTACCTTTCAAAATCTTTTTGACATAATTTTTACCAAATATGGCAGATAATGGTTGTAACACTTGACTAACTATTGGTGAATCGGCATCTTTTAAGAGATCGTCGATTTCCGGTGGTTTTAAAAGTTCGCTGATTTCAGGTAACTCAAAACCAGGTTCTGCTGTGTTATGATCATCCGTCGTTACAACTGGAACGCCATTATTGGATATTTGCACCTTAATAGGTTTATCAGTTTTTATCAATGGAGGTAATACTATTGCACTCGATACATTTTCATTGCTGGTCTTGTCTTTAACTCTCTCTGAAAAGTCCGATTCTATATATGGTACGTTTGGTTTTTTTTGTGAGTAGATTTTTATAGGGGTTTTTTCCGGTGAAGAAGTTTGAATCTCAATTTCTTCATTCATTATGGGGTATGATATTTCTTTTGGCAATACCATTTCTGGAGTGTGTTCGATTTCGGGATTGTCTTCAAAAGTGCTTTGTTTTTTAGATATCGTGTAATGATAAGGCTGTTCTCTTTCCGGTTTCTGCGTTACTTTATAAGTAACTTGAGTTGGAATACTATGATATATTGATGTTAACGAAGGTTTTGAAGTTAAAGGCTGCTCTGATATTTCTTCTTGAGTAGGTATATATTCACTAACTGATGCCTCAGTAACTTGCGCTTCAGTGTCTTGAGCCTCAGTGATTATCTCGTTTGGTTCAGTAACTTTTACTTTAGTAACTTGTGGTTTAGTGACATGAGCTTTATCTGTCGTAATTATTGGCGATACCTTTATTTCTGCAGGATTGATATCTACAGGAAGTCCTGTTTCCCATTCTGTAGGTTGCGAGTCAACTTGCATAGTAGGACCGATCTTACCATGTTCCATATTTATGTTCCATGTTACGTACGGAAATTTATTGAAATTACTTATCATATTATTCGGAAACATATTATCAATTGCTACTGCAACTGGATTTTTCCGATCTACGAAAACATTTACATCCACCGGTTTGGAAGAAAAACTTTGTGATGGAATCAGCATCGGCGAATTTGTCTTCAGTCTATATGCTATGTTTTGAATTTTTGTTATTAGTGTCAAAGGTATATTACTTTGTAATCTCTGTATATGCTGGAACGTATTTAGCAAACATTGTTTAGGTATCAGACATTTGTCTTTTTCCGTTGGCATCAAGGTACTCAAGAGTACAGATATTTTCGGCTGTGCAATTAATTCAAACTTTATAGAATCGATTGTCGATCCCATCACTGGATCCATTTCTGGAGTCTTCAGAGAGTCTAAAAGTATCAATACATCGACTTCAGGTGATACAAATGGCGTGAAAAATCTAGCATATTTTTTTACAATTAAGGCCGGTAACAAAGCTGTAATTGATTGTCGAAGCATTTGTAAATTAGAATTTGGAAGGTTTGGTATGCGATTTGCAAGTCTCGTCAAGAATGCCAAGAGAAGATTTAAGGGATCGCTATAGGCGAATTTGTTAAATCCCTTCAAGATTGCATCCAGATCCTCTCTTCTGTAATTGCGTAAATATGTTAGCAGATGATCTTTCATGCGGATCGCATCGGGACTGAATTCTTGCGGAATAATGGCTGAAAGCAACATTGCAATATCTATATCTTTTTCAATTAGACGATGCATATATTTTAAATTTGGAGTAATATGACTTGGAACCACCACAATCTTCAGATGATGGTATACGTAAGCCGCGGCATCCTTTACAATCATTTGTACATTTGAATGGAGAATCTTAGTCAAGACAGAAAAGACAAGTGAATAAGCATCGTCGGTGTTCGGATCTTTTCCTATCAAATCCCAAATCTTGTCATCGATCATATTATTTTTGGTTAATTCGTACAAATACTTGATGTTTTCTTCGAGTATAGGATCATCGCTAGGATTTGGTAAATTTATGAGTATCAAACCGAATAGTTCTTGTGACAAAGGTTGCTTATTGGCATGTAAATTGTAAAGGAGCTTTACAAATACTGGTCCAACAGCTTTTTGAGTGATATTCGAATATTTATTGAATCCTATCATTTCTTCATCATTTTTCACTTTACTTTTCAATATCATGTCTGAATCGATGTTGGCAAGATAATTAAATGTTTCGAACGCTGTTGGTTTCAATAACATGTTTAAGTCGATTCTTTTCAATTCTATCTCATTGGCCAAGTATTTAGCTGTGCATTGGAGATAAGAAGGTAAATTTTTCATCATTGACAATAGTATGATTCGTGTCTGTTGATTCTTATCGAGATTATCTAATTTAGATAAAACAGGCAATAAATTGTACATATAAACCATTTTCTTTTTAAGAAATTCATAAAGTGTCTGTAAAGACATGTATTGCTCTTCTGTTAATCCGTCTTCACGACCATGAAGTAAGTACGAAAAAATGTAAAATATATTATCACGAAATGTCACTGATAATTTCAATTTTTCTATTACTTTATTTTTCTTTTTTTCGACTTTGGACTTTGGAATAATCTCTCTCAGATTATCTGTCAAATGAACACTACTATATATATGTCCAAATAGCATCGGATTTAAAGATCTTCGTACAACGCCAAAATCCGAAACACGTAGTAACGCATCCTCATTATTTAGTTTGTGCGAGAAGTCAAGAACCTTTAATTAAAAATAATTTTTATTGTAACAACAATATTATGATATATATAATGGAAAGGAATATTACAACAAATGAAATTTGTATATATAAATCTATTACAATCATATTTTAAGAATATTATTTTGAAAAAAATTTATAATGACACTTACTTCTGTTGGTAATTTCGAACGTTTCTGAAAGTAAAAGAAATCAAATTATTATTAGAAATTACTTAACGAAATACATTTTCTAAAAATTAATAATTCTTTTATTTTAATATTTATACGAATTATCGTATTATACTTGCATTCAATTAACAACAATCATTGCATTATTTTCAATGCCACAATTTTTTATTTGTATCGAATTATTAACAATTTGTATTAACATATTAAAACTTACTGTCGTAGAACGTTGCACAAATGCTGTTCCAGTTATGGCGAAGAAAATAATAGCTATTACATTTCTCACTATCATTTTGTAGAATGTTACGGCCGAGTCAGATCAAATGGAATCGTAAAATATTAGATTGTTATTTATGTGTGCAAAACGTTTCACATTACACAGTATTTCGTTAGATTTTAAAGCTAGTGCGTCCCGCAGCATACAATAAAGACTGAGGTAAGTTTTAACGAGGGCGATGTCTTTATATGGAAGAACAATCGAATTGCCATGGTTAAAATTATGTAGGTGCGTGTACGCGACCGCCGGCTGAGAATGAGTAACTCAGCAAGCGCATGTTATTGCTAACTGATAATTAAATTTTATTGTTCCGAACGTCGGTATTCCCCTCCTACCTATGTACAATCCGACTTGTTGGTTTGAGTTGTTGCATCGAGTGAGATGAGATACGGTTATTTGATTTATTATTTTTGATACCATCTTTAAACGACCAGTTGCGGTATTACTTTTATGTTACAAAAAGATTGTTCTACAGCTGAATTTCTATCGCAGAATTTAATCTTCGGATTGTCATTCAATTTGATCGCATAAGATATAGATTTTTCCAAAACCGGATCGCGGCCATGACGGATGGCATTTAATTACCGAATAAAGCATGATTAGGAATTATATGTTTGTGACAGCAAATTATATATCATTCTTGATATTGCCTTACATTTAAAACAAATGCTATTCCCTTCGATTTTGCGCTAAACATTAAAAATTAATCATTGTACACAATTGAACGAGAAACAACATAAATATTTCACACAGGAAATATACATAGAATAAATATAAATGTTGAAAAAAATACAGAAACTCTGGATCAGTTTGCTTGAAAAACTCGCTCATAAAAAATATTCGCACTTCAAAATATTGTCACTGGTGTGCATCAAATTTTCTGTTGGTTTCTCTGTTATCGCATGTGGATTGTTTTCAATATCTGTTTGAAATAATTACCTCTCCGCACTGATTTCATGCGATACAGCAACCGTACTAAAATGTTTCTATTAAAAATGAAATCAAAGCTACACACAACAAAGACGCACTGTTTTCTAAGCAAATTTATTTTAGACATTTATATTCACGCATACACATGCACATGTGTGTCAATTTATTTATGCGATCATTCATTTTACGTGTTACATAAAATTCTTATTACTGCAGTGTTAATTAGCTGATATATTCAAATTAATAATAATAATTATAGGAACTTATTGCAGTCATAAGGACCAAACAAATTCGTGCAAATGTGACATCTAATCTACAGTCTTATAATTATTGCCTCAAGCAATTTCATGTCTCTTTTGTTTGTAAACATTAGATACGCAACATGTAGCCATACTCGCGACAATGTGCATCGCCGCCGCCGCTCTTCACCGTTCCTCTGATCGAGCGCAGTATATATTTTTACTTGACCGGCCAATAAAACCGAAGCTGACAATCTACTGTGTCCTCTAACAAATGACAATAGATAACGGGCGACCGAAAGGGTCGCGCCGTCGTGGACGATAAGGTGGCGAGACAGTGACGAATAGGCCTTCACGATGGTTCCGCAGAGCTTCCACGGGTGCAATTCCATCGGCGATGCAGCCGGCCACTATCATACGCGCACCAGGGGCAATTCCGATAGGCGATCCATTATCTTAAGCGGCATCGAGCGGAATCGATTCGTGCCGCATCTCGGCCAAGCGCTTTTTCAGGTCCCGCCAGGACCTTCGCGCTCTCTTCCACTCTCTTTCTATCGCCGCCCCTTTTATTTTCACGTACACGTAAATTTTTTTTGGATTGACCTGTGAAACGCGCGCGCAAAACTGCATATTGCACTTCTATGTTGCTTCCCTCGCTTGTCCGTAAGGTCGACCTGTCGGGATTGGAATTGAACGATGCGCAAATACGGCGGCTCCGCACGGGAGCTAAAAGCTTGCGCGTTTTTGGAAAGGTATCGTTTTTCTCGCATTTCCGCGAAAGAATGAGCTTCTATTTATTCTCGCGGAGATTAATGACGCTGTTTGTCGGCGATAAAATAGTTTCACAATACTTAACGTATTATTCTGTTTGGAAAAATGGAGATCGTGTATAATCAGGATTGTACATAAAATACAGAATTTTAAAGCTTCTGCTGCTGCTGCTGCTGCTTTCGTGAAAACTTTCGCGTCATGGTAGTAAAATTAATTGATGTAAACAACTTAGAACATATAAACGTTAATATTTCATCAGAAACTTTTACCGGATGCGCAAACACACACATATATAAAATTTTTTACTTATACATAATAAGAAATATTTTATAAGAGAATTTTTTAAAAATATATTCAACATTTGCGAAGTCTTATTTCAGCATAATGTAATTTTAAGAGAAAAAGAGAGAGAGAGAGAGAGAGAGAGAGAGAGAGAGAGAGAGAGAGAGAGAGAGAGAGAGAGAGAGGAATGAATGAATATTTATTATCATACATAATGTGTGTGTGTGTGTGTGTGTGTGTGTGTGTGTGTGTGTGTGTGTTTGTGTACGGTACGTTAAATATACTAATCCATAGTGTACATTTTTAGCATCAGTATATTTTATAATAGAAATTGCATCATTTGTTTAATAACTTATTTTATGAGAAATTTTCAATGATCAATATAGTGAAAAAATTTTATGAATTTTAGTGAAATAACTGAGATAATACTGGATGTCAACAGTATTGACATTTTCTCTCTGGCAATATGTTGTATTGTATAAATATCGCTATTTATTTTTACAAACTTGTCGAGATAACGATTAGCTGTCACCGGATAAATTTTACGTTATAAATCAGCAACAGGAAAAATAGTTTTTTAATGCAACCCCTTACTGTATTGCAGCGATATGGGTCAAAATTTATTAAAGCTTCATATCTTGATCAAACAACGCTTGTGATTGTTTTGCGAAATTGAAGAAAAACTCTAGTTAGGTTTTTTTTTTCGTAGATATTTTTATTCATCTCTGGATAGTAACCCGATTGGACGCTGCTGCCGCACTATAAATTCCATTGCTCGATTGCGAGAACCGCTTTTGGAGATTACGATTGATCGACGTTTCCAAAACTTAAACTTTTACGATATCGAAAAAATTCTAGGAATTTTTACGAATGCTTTATCTTTCAACTTCTCATGTGAGGAGTTTTTTTATTGAGTAACCTAGATATTAATTTTATAAAATTCAATTAATTTTGATGTCTTGTAATATAAATTTTTATATTGAAAAAATTTATATCAAAAATTGACGATAGCAACTCTGATTTTTTTATTTAATATTATTACTGCAAATATTTTAAAATCATTGATATATAAAACTGGTGTTAGGACAAGAACGAATTATTTTTTGCACATTCTTGCAAATCCATTTTAGGGCGTTTATTTACACATGTACATATATGCGTATGTATATATATTTACAGAAAATTAATTTGTTCATGATCTTATATTACACAAAGTTCATATTATAGTTAATTGAAACGTGAATAAATACTAAATAAATATTATTTTTTAAGCATTAGAAAAAACTAATATATGTTATATAATTTATAATATATCGCGACAAATTAACTGCTGCAGTTCTATCGCTATTTCTTCCACAATATCGCAATTATATTGTCCGATAGAGCAATTTTCCATCTCGAAAAGAGTACCATTGTAGATATCACCCCCAAGATTTTTTATACATTGATATCCCCCATTGATTTTAAATCTAAGTTTTGACATACTTAAACTTTTTTTTATTTCATGTTTATAGGATGTGGAAGTATCGCACCGAAATCTCCTTGGGGCAAAGTCGCTACGATGGGTTATGCCAGTCTCGGGATACCTTTGACTTTGGTCTATCTGTCTAGCGCAGGAGGTCTCCTATCAAGGTGTGCCAGAGGCGTCTTCACGCGAGCTCTTTGTTGCTGTCTTTGCTCGAATTGCGGTTACTGTTGCTATGACGAGAGACGAATGCAGGTTAGCGATGCCATCAGTTTCGTTAAAAATTTTGCACCTCTGTCCGATAAAAAATGTAAATCGCAGCCTGCCAGTGATACGGTCTTTTTCCTGTTGAACAAACCGGCATACGTGATGGAAAATGCATATGTCGCACCGATTCGATATATGTATTGCCTAGCACAGGATACGCGTGTCCTGTACGGCCGATAAGGATTAATCGCTACCGTAGTATTGATTGGTTATTGTTAGAGCGCTATTCAAATAAAATTGGATCAGCCTTCGAAACCCCCGACACTCGAAAACACAAGAGTGTAAACGATGTTGGCGTTCACTCGAAAGTATTGCGATGCAACACGAATGTAATTGGCACACGTGTAGAATGGTCATTCACGTATGTTGACGCGCAGATATGAACGGATTTTCTATTTTCGGGCATTTTTCATACGTACAGGAGAAAGAGCGGCGGATGAGAAAGAAGCGGCAGCAAGAGGAATTGGCGCAACAGCAACAGCAACAGTTGCAGCTGCAGGAGCCCTTTTACGTTCGCGCGAATGCATCGACATTTACCAGCACAGTGGAAATTAAGGCCAGCCCGAAGGACGAAGTTTCAAGTCTCGGCTCGGGCGACAGGCCAAATGTTACTATACTCGCACCAATCAGTATTTGCCTCGGTGCGATGCTGTGCTACATCATTGCCGGAGCATTCACCCTGCACAAGTTGGACGGTTGGTCATTCATAGGTAAGTCCCGTCCATGTCGAAAAAAATACCAGTTATAAACCTCAGTGTTCAGTGTTGCGTCACTTCTCGACGTGGATTCCGGTAGTTTCCGATATATAAACATGTCTCGATGAGCTTCAAAGTGTTTCAAAAAAATTAACGCGATCGTGTTTTCTCTGCGCTCGTATCAGATTGGCATAAATTCCGCGATGTAATATACGCAGTGCAATATATGTAAACACATGTTATGTAGATATAAAACTTGTACTCTTTGAAAGCTAACGGCCAGCGCTTCTTCTACATTTAGACGCGAGCTATTTCTGCTTCATGAGTCTGAGCACTATTGGCTTCGGCGACATGGTGCCCGGGTCTTATCCTCGCCACTCCCTCGCCAACTCGAGAAACGTGACGATCTGGTTTTGCTCCTGCTACATAATGTCAGGAATGGCCCTGACGGCGATGTGCTTCAACATCCTTCACGACGAAATCGTCCATCGGCTGAGTCACCAAACGGACAAGCCGGAACCGGTGAAGCCGAGCTCGTCCGTAGACGAGCTATCGACGGACCCGTTTGCGCTGACCTCGTGACAATTTCCGTCGGGCAATCTGTGCCACAGGAACGGCACCGATGAGAACAATATATGTGGCACGGAACCACCCACCAATATATTCGCGCACGAGAACGAGATCAACATCCTGAAGGACACTTTTAATCAGGTGGACGTTACCAGAGACTGCAAGCCGATCCTGAAACTCGAAGATCACGTTCCACCAATCTCTGCTGTCTATATGTTGCCCAAGGTCGACGAGGAGACCGAGGAAAATACGGAAATGTGAAACTTGGACGCGGATTTCCGGAGATTGACAGTCCGACGGCCAGGTTCAATCAACTGGAGATTACCCAGCAGCGTTTTTACGAATCGTAACCCAAATGGATAGGTATATATAATACGTTGTATATGCTAAAGTGTGTTGTCAGATGTTGCACAAGTGTGTTGCGACGATGAAGACATTTTTTTGAATCTATCATTAATTTTGAATTTATGATTAAGACTCCGTAGTTAACGACTTTAATAAAGTCGAGAAAGTAACGATGCCCAAAGTTTTGTTTTTGAATTTTCATTGGACTTTATAAGAAATGTAGTAGCATGAAATTTATTAGATATTTAAAAAATTTTTTTATTATCTAATTTTATTGATATTATATACTTTAAAATTATTTTGTTCATGATAACGATAAAGGACTGTATGTATATTATCGCAATATTTTTTACATTTATAGTATTCTGCATATTTTATGTGTTTAGATTAATGATTCAACGATTAATGATAGAGTCATTAATATGCTTTCATTAGTGATAATATTAATAAATATAAATGAATATATACAGAGCGCTATCCGGGACACTTCGAAAAATTAAAAAATGATAAGTGCTTAAACCGTTGACGCAAGCAGGACATCCTCCTTAAAATCAATACATGATCTCATTTTCGTTCATGTATGATAAGGATAATCTAAAACTCTATATGATTATATTGCCGGAATATTATATTTTAATTGAAATTGAACTTCTCTCTTTCTTCTCCTCCTCCTTTTCTTTTCATCTCTCTCCTCTCTTCTCCCTCTTTTTCTCTCTTTTCTCATCTTTCTTCACACATCACACATATATATATATATATATACTCACACAAACACATACACACATACTTAATTGGGTGATAAATAAAGTCAATTATAAAAAATGTAATGATTACCATTGGTAAATATTTATCTCATTACTATATACATAACATTATATTACTCTTACTAAAAATTAATATAAAAATGAAAATTATGTATGTTCTTCCTTTTAAATATTATCTCGAAATTTTTATCAGGATCATAATTAAAACAAAAGTCGTGATAGTACATAATTTATAATATCTTTCTATTTGCATGTAAGTGACCTCAATGTAACATATTTATAATTATAAATATGTCGAAATTTTGATATACATATAGTATGTTAAATAACTTCTAAATAAGTGATTGCGAAGGAGATGTCTCTTGAATTTTCTTGAACTTTCATTACACACACACACAACGTTGCTAAGTTAATCTGAAAGTGTCTTTAATAAATGTTTGTTGAATATGAAGTTACTGCCTTCTCAAAAACAGGATCTCACGTACCAAAAGGATAAATGCAAATGGCGTTGCCAAAGTTTACTTTATGTTGATTAAAGATACAAATTATTATTAAAGGTACATAGCTTTTCAGAGTGCACAAACATTCCATTTAAAGTTACTGCTTGTAAGTACGTCATGTAGCTTAAACTGATCCGGATTAATTGAAGAAATCACGAAGAGTATAAAATTCCAGAAACTGAAACTGAAACTATGGGTAATTATCCATTACGACTCAGACGTCCGCGTCCCAACATTAACGACAGGAAATTACGTTTACGTCGTCAATAAAATGAGTAGAGCAAATGACCGGCATAAAATAATTTCCCAGGGGGCAATGGTGCATTTCATTCGCGGCCGGTATGCTGTTCGTGCGCGGAAATGTTGAAACTCCTCTTTTATTTCCCTATCTTCTTTATTCGCATCACGTACCGTTGCTGTTTCCTAAGAAAGCCGTGGAATCGACTGAAAAATTGATATTTCTTCGATATAAATAACGCCTTAAAAAATGTAGTGTCTTAAAAACATACGTTAAGGTATTTCACATATAAAAACAGAATATTAAGATAAAATTTTTTGAAAATAATAAATAATAAATTCATTTTTTTTAAATTTGAATTTATAAATTCAAAAAGACGCGTATGTACATGTGCATCTTTGAGAATAGCTTTCAAAGATTTGCCAAATTTTCCTTCTAGAAATGACAACGGCACTTGCAGAGTTACCGTTTTGTTTTACGATTCACTTTGACAAAAGTTTGACGCATGCTAAAACAACGGATGGCATTCGATGCGAATTGACATATCTTAAAATAATAATATTCACACTTCTACAATGAATCAAGTATGAGAGAACGTTTTTCTTTTTCACTTTTCCTTCTCGTGAAATTAATTTCCGATAATGTTAGGTTTGCACTTGACATCGATTCCTTACCGCGAGCATACCGCGGGCGAAATTGCTTGAACGAGATCAATCTAGATGTTCCCGCGGATTTGAGTGCGGTTCATGTACTTAATATTCAATGAGATTTCGAGGACGTCCTGACTTGCGGACGAAGATCAACTTAATGTTTCTACACGCCTACTTAGATAGGGACATGTAAGGATTTTTTATATTTCCGTACTTAAGCGTTCATGAAGTAAACGCATCTTTGTCTGTAATATAATTAAGCTATCGATCCTTGCGTCTAGCTCCGAAGGATGTGTGTGTGTGTGTGTGTGTGTGTGTGTGTGTGTGTGTGTGTGTGTGTGTGTGTGTGTGTGTGACACACGCACGCGCGCACGCACACATGCGGTTACTCGTGTATCTGTTTATCCATCATCTATCTCTCACTTTTCACGTCTTCGCGATTCTACCGAAATGTAATTTCAATCACACTGCCGTATGAGGAAAGCTGCGAAGATAACAATCCGATTGTCGTTGAACAAAGATTACATTTCAAAAATAGTACGAGCAATATCATAAAATGGAGGAATCATTTTGCATACGTAAAAAATAATTCTACGAAATATTTTACTGTTATGTTAACTCGTCGAGTTACTGAAACTGCTCGTTTGTTCAGCGATAATCGAGTATCGAGTATTGTAATATTGTAATAATAATTAGGAACGTGTGTTGTTTGTTATACTGCCATCAGCTGGACGCTAGAATCAAATGAATGAATGAAATCAAATTCTGTGCTCAAGAACAATAACTAAGGTATTTACGGATAGACTCTAAGGATGTTGCATTTAGAACGATTATCCCCGTTCTTTCATATTGATACTCAAATAGTCTACAAAAAAGTGCGTAAGAACAAAGCATAACTGTGAATTAGCTATAAATGATTATTTTCGCTGCGTATGGGGCAACCTGTGTGCGTAGCGATTAATATTACAAGCATGCTACAGCCTGTGTTGCCACGTTAAATATTCTTTACATATCTTCACGCGGCTAGATTCTATAATTTAAAATCTAATATAAAAAAATTAGAGAATAAAAGGAAAACATATGTTAAATTTAACTTGTATTTTTTTATACTAGATAAATTTTCTTTGCGAGTATGATGTGAAAACCGCGCTGAACTAACGCGAAACCTTGTCACGCGCGACACAGAGGAACGAAATGGTCCCGGTGCGATTTAAAAAGTGTCCCTCCTTCTGTTTCCTGTAACATATCATACGGTGTAAGGGATTTTGTCGGCCGTCTTTTCACTCGCAAGAACGATCGTACGTCACCTCGATATTAAAAGCGCCGAGCGAATCGCTGAGAAGGCTGCAAGTGCGGGCCGTGCTTCCGCCGTGCAAACTAGCAGGCAGAAGAGAATTTCGTACGGTGTCTAATGACAATCGATACTGGCTTGAGCAGTTGCTAGAGTTATCGTTATCACTCCGTCGGTGATTCGATGGAGGGTCGTGGCCGGCAGCCAAGACAAACTTTACTTTGGTGCTCGTACCAGGCCATCCAGCCATCGATCCAACCTACCCCCCGCCCGTACAAACTTCCTCACACTCGAGTTCGAGTCGAAGCGGGCGCTTGCTCCAAGCTGGCGCTACGGCGATTTGTTACGAGAATCTATTTACAACTTTCCATATACGTCCCCGTGTACGCGAGGAATCGTGCAATAACCGCCGGCGTGTCACGATTGCGAATGCCGGAGGAAATACTTAAAAGTTGGCAGCCGCATTTCTTAGTTAAAGATAGGGTACCTTAAAAAAGAAAGGAAAAAAAAAGAAGAAGAAGAAGATAGGAGAAAGATATCGCGCAATCGATATTTTACATAACGTTCTGATTAAAGTTTTATTAATCGATATTCTTGTATGGTACTTATAGGACTTACGGTTTTTTCCTTTTAGTCGTGCTATTTTAGATCGCTTTTAATTCTTTCACGAAGTTTCCCCTCGAGATAATAGACTCATTTACGAGGTGAACTTGCGAAGCGAATTAAAGTTTGACGTAACTTTTCACTACGGATATTGAATTCGTTAAATGTAAGTGAATTTGGCTGCATCAAGGAAACATATATATCGTATCGTATCATCAGTTTGCTACTCGGGATAAAGGAGAAAATTAACAAAATAAAGAACGAATTATATGCATCCTTCATTTTAAAACTTCTTAATTGATATTTGTTGATTAAATCGTTCCTTAGTGATTTTCCATTATATAATATTCCATATTGTGTTGCGTTGTTTCGTAAAACTCCTGTTAGATCATCTTCAATAAGAAAGAGATTGAAAATGTGACTCTTATATTTCTATTCTCATATTTTCTTTTTATTCCAGCATTTGCTACTATTTCTCTTACTTGTAATTTCCTGTATAATAGATTATGAGACGTGAATATATCATTTTACAAGTATTGAGATGGAAGAAAGTATTCTTATTTTCCGTATTATCATAATTATCATTGCCACATATAGCAGATCGTGGCTAGCAATTTTTTACGTCCATATATAACGCCGTCTATAGGTCCAAAACGAAGTCCCAGTGTAGCAAAAGTCCAGACCGGCTTCTCTCCTTTCACAGGATTTTCTTTCCTATGTAGCTCCTCATCTTTCGCCCTTACGTTCCGGTTTCTTCTGTCGTACTCCAGGGAAATATAACCGAGTTCAAAGCTCTCGATGGTCGACACGAAACTTTAGCGCGACAATTTTGCACGAGAAATATCCAATGAAAGTCAGACGCCACGGGATTCAGCCTCATCGGTGCGTTTCAACCTTGGAAAAAAAAAAGGAGAAAAAAAAGCAAAACCAGCCCGACCTTCCAACAGCCGACTTAATGGAATTAATGGCTTTCTGCTGTCGCCTTACATATTCATTCTGCGCGCGAATCAGCCTGTGAACCGTTGAGTTTTCGAAAACTTCAGAAAGTCGAATCTATGTCTCTTGATACTCAATTGCACTTCTACCGAGGGCAATTAGTGTTTTTGCTACTTCTGATTACTATCATTTTAAAGGACCTGAGTAAAGTGCTACTAAATTAAAGCAAACTCTCTTCGCACTCTCTTCGCACAAGGTTAGCAATATTTGATCAAAGCTTACTTCTAATTTATTCATTTTCATCTTGCTGTATTTTATTCTCATTCTCCTAGCTGATGACATCTTTAGTAAATGATTATTTACTAGTGTCTGCATGAGAATAAAATAATTATTTATATATTTCGGTTTAAGGCAATTAAATGTTTGCTATTCGGAAGAATCAATATCTTTATTGCTGAAGCGAAATGTCGAAGAGAAATTGCAGAAGAGGAAATCTCGAGAGAGATATCCCAGAAGTGAAATTTCATTTATAAATATCTGAGTTGCGACAATATCCTAATGATAATTCAACTTCCGTAATTAATGAATTAACAAGATTTGCTTCTGCCGTCCTTCTATATCGCAAGTCTTACAAAAGTGTGTCGTATCTCAGCATTGTAATATTTTAGTACAAATTGATATTAAATACGATTAAAAATATATATTATCGATTTATATTTCTAATATATTTTTTTTTCCTAATTCATTAAAATAAATCTATGATTATTTATTATTTATTGTCAAGCTAAAGAAAAATAAAATATAAATTCTTTATTTATCCCTTTAATTGCGCTATCTTTTTATAAGATGACGTATAACCGAATCAAATCTGCAAATCTATGTTTATAAAACAAATGTATCGATACGCATACCGACAACATTGATAAAATGTTATTTGTATATAGCATTAACACGTGACTGTGCGACATTATATTAGTATTTATCGTTAGAGTGTCAAGTCCAGTTATTTCGAGTCGTATTTGTCATGGCTCGCTTATCGATCGCTTTCACTGAAGCTCACAATTGTAAATACGATATTATCTTAGTATGTAATAGAATCTGAATGTGAAAAAATCTTATTAGGTCTTGTTATTGAATAACAACAGATAATATGGACAATTTTCCATTATTGTAATATCGATTGATCTCGGTAGAATTTATTTATTTTATCAATGTGAAAGAGGAAGTTAAATGTATATGAAAGGATGTCCACATTAAATTTGAATTAGTTTTATTCACATGACAGAGATAATCATTAACAGAACTTAGAGATTATTATATATTCATTCTTTGTTGAAATTTTATTTTAACAACAATTTTATACACAGGTACAAAGTTTTTATAGAGCACGCATACGTCAGAAAGCAAAATAATCGAGAACATCTAAAGATAGATTAAATAATTAATTACGTTTATCGTTTTCGGAAAATTAATTATGATTACCTAATGTTATAAAAAGCTTTAAGTGAACAAATAATTTCGGAATTTCTATTGTCTGGAAAAGAGGAACGTAAGATGTTTGCTAAGTAACGTACAATGCGACAGTAATCCTTTTCGTGCTCTGCTCATAAATCATCTCAATAATTCTTTGCGCGAGCAGAGGAAATCTTAATAAATGTCTGATTCTCTAAACTTCGCGCGCGTCGTCGATCAAAACAAAGTTTTCTATACGCTTATAGCGACCTGCTGTGTCCGCGAATTAATCATAGTTAAAGTTTTCCGAGGTTCGCTTATGAACTCATTTTTTTTTTCCGACCATCATGCATTCCTGCAAGATACACAAGCATCTGGAAACGAAATTTAAGATTACCATCTAAGATTTGACGATGCCAGGAGTAACGCACAATTTTTATCGTGTTGAAAACTTTTTTAAGGAAATCAGTTCTTTAAGAAATATCCAGATGCAGGGAACTGTGATGTCAGAAAGGCACATGCAGGCGTACACACGGCGGACTTACTATCCCCTCAAATATTCCACGTTGTATATCGAAACTAAAATCTCATATTCTGTAAATATATATAGTTGTGAGGGCGAGCAAGGTGCGGAGTGTTGGCCGACGAAATTGTAAAATACAAAGCGAATTTGCTGGGTATTGTACGTCTGTATAATCATTTGTCAAGCAATGTATCCTATGATAGGAGATAATAAAAAAGACTTATCGAGAATGTCTGTGAGTTTTTACGAGTACAAACATATCACTCTATCTTAGTATCGTTTATATATTTTTTAAAAGTTAAAAGTTTGAGCACACGGTCCCTTTCGGTTATATTAAAAATAACAGAACGAATAAGCGTTTAAAAGTAGGTACTAACAATAAATAATATACATTTTAGTATTTTCTTATGTATATAAGCTGTGTTTCGACAACTGATAATGATTTTTTATATATTTAACAAGAAGTATACATTTTTAGTACTAAAAGTGTATATCGAAGTGTATATCGAAACATAATCATACCGTGAAAATTTTTCTTCGGAATGTTGACTTGTTGATAGCTTTTATTTTATGGTGATATACATATACAATATACATGATAAAATATTGTATATCGTATATATGTATATTGTATATGTATATCACCATAAAATAAAAGCTATCAACAAGTCAACATTCCGAAGAAAAATTTTCACGGTATGATTATGTTTCGATATACACTTCGATATACACTTTTAGTACTAAAAATGTATATATATATATATATATATATATATATATATATGACTCTGATTATTTGATTAATTTTCATTATATGTATATTGACTCTGAAAATTTATTTGACTGATTTTTATGTTGTATATAAGAGTGAACTAATCAACCTTCTGATCTTCGTCAATATTATGCGTCGGCGTAACGATCTGTGTCTAATCGTTAATCTTTATTCATTTCATTCGTTCACTTGTACATACCTTATCTTACTACCAATACAATATTACTAACTCTTGTTGCAAATATGCTACCAAGAAGATCAGGAAAAGAAAAATTTTTATTTCTTCTTTGAGTTTAAAAAAAAAATATTACATAAAAGCTTGAAGAAAGAAATTGGAAAAATAGATTCGATAATGAATCGCTTCAAACTTGATCAAATCATAATGTATATATTAATGTATATATTTCTAATTATAGACATTATATTTTAAAATATATGAAAAACTTATTTATTTTGATACAACGATGATTTTTCCAGACAATACATCTCGCTCACGATTACAATTTGCAAGTACAGACTGCATTTATGAAGTCAATATGCTTCAGGCCTGTCGATCCAGTGATACAACGGAATTGAAAAACGATTTTCTTTTATCGCCGTAATTCTGTATAATTCGATATAAGGCCTAATCGTGCAATAAATACTAATGCCGCTTGGAATAATTAAGAGGCAACGATAATAGTAATAGAAATGTTCCCGCAGCAATATTGCACGTGATTGATTTATAAGATACATCGGCACGATAAATTAAATCACTATTCAAGATACAGAAGTGATTTTGATAATTATAAGTAGAAATAACGTAAATAAAATGTCATAATTAATATAACAAAGTATTCTCAACTTTGTCTAATTCTGTTTTATTAATAAAAGTAAAAGAAATTAAGGATATAAGAAATACCAGTAATATGCTGTATTTTTCTGGCTTTATATAATAATCAAAATAAAAATCTATTGTAAAAATATCAGTATGACCTATTAAGGCGATGCTGGACTGATGGACGAACTCCGATATAAACGTTCACACATATGCACATCTAAACATACGTAGATACATTTATATATACATACATACACTCATACATACAGGCACGCATACATATCCATGAAATTTTCAGGCAAAGTATTTTCTTATATACAGCTCCTAGGCGCATTTTTAAAAGCATAGTATTGTTCTGTCTTGTAATTCCGGGTGAGTATGTGTTGTTTACATGTTCAAAGTCTAAACTTTTGTGTACAGCAAAATGTTGTCACAAATTAATCTCAAAAATCGATAACAAAACTGTTTAATAATAAAAATAATTTCTAACTTTTCTAACCTTTTTTTCCTCTTTTATATAAAATATACAGATCCGGGTGCGTTATTGTCTATACTTCAATTTTGGAAAAGGATTTTTAATTCTGTATAATCAATGAAAAGATTACCTTGTCTGAAAATAATCGACTCAGTCGGTATCTCTAGCATCACCTTAATATTCATATAATTTTTGATAATACTGATATTATTTGAAATCAACATAATCGACGATATTATTAAACATTGATATCAAAAATTAATTCGATTAATTTAATTAATTAATTTAGAATTTCTAATCTTCTTGCATACTTTGATAAAAAGAAGAAATAATATAAAATAAATACGATGTAATTTAATTAAGACGCTTGAATATCCCAAGATCTAATAATAAACTGAATTAAAAATAAGATATCGAGATAAAGTAATCGAAAAAAAAATGTAAAAACAGTAGAAATGAAATATATTAATGAAATATATTAAATATATATCTTCAAAAAATGCAGTTTCGACAAATTATAACGTAAAATATTAATTAAAGAAAATTTTTGAAATGACTTTGATTATTAATGAAACGATATAATTAAAATTTCAGTTAATTCTTCAGTAAAATTTAATTAATTCTTTTCGATATTTATTAAAGATTTTCAGAACATCAGTATTATAGAAATAGAAATATCTGCGATATTGATATACAATTACTAAAAGACATTATATAAATTTAAGCAAAATGTTAATTATTAATAGATAATAGATAATAAGAAAAGAATAAAGAAAAGAATAAAAAAGAAACAATATTAATTTATTATATTGTATATTATATCTATTAAAAAATGCATATTCGAAATGCTTAAAATGCTGATGTATAAACTTCGTTTATATCTGTACAATTCGAATAATTTTTCCACTATAAAAATATTTTAAAAATATTTTTAAAAAATATGAAAAAATATTGACATACATGTAAAAACAAAAATACAAAATTATCATAGTATTCACGAATATTTGAATTTGATATTAATTTACAGAGAGAGACGTCTGAATTTCGCATCACGTAATCATCTCTATTCTACCGTCTCGTCTCAATAGCACAATAGATAAATCTGGGTGATAGCATCGACGCAATACAAACCTGGACGTAACATCAGCCAGCGCACATATTCTGGATGCCAATAAGTAAACAAACCGCGGCGCGAAATGGAATCGAAATCGGGCCATAAATCTCGAATGTAACTGTGCGAAATTGCCGAGAAAGCAAAGATACATAACCGACGATCCTCTTCCATTTCTATTCTTTATCTTTTTTTTCATAGCGAGCAGATTTTCTTGCGCGTACGTGGCGTGAATTTTTTTTTCTTTTTTTAAGAACTGAAGGTATATAAATAGAATAATTTAGAATAATTTAGAATAATTTACTTGGAAAAAGAATTTATAATACATAATTATTTCTTATTACTTATTTTCAGATATCTTCTATTAAAATAATTTTTAATATTTATTACCGTTTTAAACAATATAAAATATTCAAAATTATATTCTACATACGTTTTTTATTTAAATAAAAGAAATATATATGACAGTTATATTATATATACGCGTACATGTTTTTGTTTTGGAAGACAATATCGTAATTATTAAAATTATAAAATTAAAAGAAATGTATATATATACATGTGTATATTAATAAAATTCAAAATTAAAAGCCGTTTTTATTTTTAAATTTGTTATATTTTTTTGCATTATGCGTTTTCCATATATAAATAATATTGTATAATTCTATTTTATATTAATTTATGTAAAGTTTATTTTATTCACAATTTGAACAAATTAATAATTTATGAGTCAATATTTTATAAACAAAAATTACAAAAATTAATATATTATCCATATTATTGTCATATTATTTTCATTAATTACGATTCATTAATCAAATTAATATAATATGTTAAATTATATTTTCTTTATACTTTCTGAGTTACTTCATTTTATTTTATCGAGTACTGGCTAATCTTACTTTGAATATTTTTACTATCTGTCGATGTAATTCTCGTTTCGCTTCATAACAATCACTTGTTAACATTGGTGATTTACTTTATCCACAATTCGAGTGATCCTTCCGCTGTTTGCCGAGAGCTTCAGTCGGTTGTCGCGTGACTGCTAGCGTAGTGCATCAGGCCGGCGCAGAGTCGCAGAGCTCGGGACGGAAGAACATATGTTTAACCAGTAGCGCATGCGTGGTTACCGCTTCCGCGACGTACCTAGCCATCTTTCCAGTCAAGCAAAAGTGATTGTTTTCAGTCTTAGTCTTATTTAACTGAACTTTTATTAATGTCAGAGCCACAGTCCGCGCTGCTATTACGGAAACAATTAGCAGGTACAATGTGAGCGCGGTGCGAGTGTTAAGTGCATTTGTCGGATGCGCGAAGCGTGTGGCCGCGAGCGTGGAATCGCGGAAACGTGTGACTCGTGTTCTTGAAGGACTCCGTAGCCGTCGTGCCTCGCGAGCCCGACGTAGCCTTCGCGGCGGCTCTCGCGATGCTCGTCCTCGTCGGGTATTGCCACGCTGCGGATCGGCGGCATCGTTCGTCGCATTCCGCATGTCGTCCTCGCCGGCTTGCCGTGGCCGCGCACACAGATACGGGGCGTGAAAATCAATACGGCTTCCCGCGGAGAGCCTGTGTACGCTGCGCCGTGAATAACGTTAACCTAAGCGGCGGCGGCGTAAACGTCGCCCTCGTCGTCCACGATATGTCGCGCGATCTCCAAGAGTCCAACCTGTCTCCCTGTCTTTCCCCCCCCCCCCCTACATCTCTCTACCCCTCGTCGCCGATGAGCCGGTTCCTCGCGTACGATGCTTTTTACGAGGAGGAGGTGGACGACGTCTCGGGACGAGAACGACGAGGACGATATCGACATATCGAGAACGAAGGCCGCTCTCGCCTTTCGTACCCGAAAATAATTACAAGCCTTGTTATTTATAGCGTACGCGCGTCACTGCCGTCGCGCACGCTTCTCGCGAGCGAGGGAAAAAAACATCGAACGGGGAAGCGAGAGAGAAAATAAAATAAAAAGTATAAATAAAAAGAAATGGGAGACAGGACATACAGCTAGGAGCGAATGCGAGAGCGAACGAGCGAGAGAGCCGGAGAGAGCGCGAGAAGGAGAGAGAGAGAGAGAGAGAGAAAGAGAGAATGAAGGAGCAAGCAAAAGCGCGCCGTGCAACGACCATTGAAGGTCAGCCGCCTTCGGGCCATGCTCCCCTGCTCCATAGACGAGATCGACGCCACGAAAAATGCTTCTCGGGGTTTCGCCTCTCTTTGTGCGCGACGTTGGACGTGGTCGCGCTGTGTGCGCGTGCACACAGAGAAAGAAAGAGAATGAGAGAGAACGCCGTCGCGTCAGTAACCTCGTGCCTCGTCTCCTTCGCGCTGACTCACCGTGCGACTCCGCGGTGCGGCGGCGATCTCGCATGGTCGAACCTAACCTGTACGCCGCGCTGGGCGTCCCGTTCCGGAGGCTCGCGGCCGATCGACGGTGCCGCGTAGTTGGCACGAGTATGCACGCGCGCCGTTTACATGATTACGCGTAACGTACGCCTCGTACACATGCGAACGAGATCGTTCTTTTCTTCTTTTTATTCATTACAGTAACTCGCGAAGAACATAACCTAGAAACTTTGATATGACTTCTCTTTCCCCCTTGAAGTGTGACGCACGACTTAATGTCTACAGCAGCTGATTAGCAATCGGCGGAAGGCGTCAAATTCTCATCCCTCATCTCACGTGTTCACAAGATCTAAAAATTTTGCAATTTTTGAAGGTTTCTTCGCAGAAATTAAAAAAAAAATTTCAGATTTTAGAGTAAAAGACTTGTAGCGAATTCGAATTGAATGCATTAGTGCACATTGATGCGGATTAAAGCTTGTACGGTTAAAAGTAGGCAGGACTATGAAGACCTTTATTTTAGATGAATCCACCCATATTACAGCTGAAATATTGAGAAATTTGCAATATAATTATGATACTTATAATCAGGATAATCGTCTGCAGGCTGCTATAAAGCGTTTTTTTTTTTTCTAAAACAAGAATAAATAATTCATTTTAACGTATTATTAGATTTGCATTATTAGTGCAATAAAGTGCAGGTACTTTTATTTATCGTAAATTTTTAAAAACCAAATTCCAAAATCTAACTATAGCAATCTTTGTAGCTTTATAACTTATAAGTATATAGAAAAAAATATTCATGTCAAAATATTGCTTCTACGAGATGAAATATGGTTGAATTCAAACATGTATATCTATGTACATATCTATCTACATAGATAATTATCCATAGCCAAGGTATAGATAATCTTATTGGAGTTGGTCTGTTACTCTTACCGATTCTTAATTAGTCCAGATATAAAAGTATAATATAAATATTTTTATTGATAAAATACGCCATATATACTCAGTATAATTTTATTAAATGATGTAATTAATTAATTGTATTTATATATGACGATCTTTAAAGTGTCATCTCTCACTAATCAAACTAGAGTATCCAACCGAATTCGCTATTGCGTAAGAATTGAAAACATAAATTAAAAGTCTGAGATTAAAAAAAATACATGATTAGGAACTGGAGTTGCTAGTGTTATATAATTTAAGAAAACATTGAAAGCATCTAAAATTTTATCATTTGATGAAAGACTATAAACAAAAGAAATGATCTCTCTTCCATAATCTATTACTGCATCTGTGGTTATTTAAATATATTATTTACATTTGGCTGAAACTCAGATGCATTACTTTTGTTGCACTTTCTCTCATTCTCAAGTATATGCTAAGTAATGATGGATCTTGGGAGAGGCAGTCCTTCTAATGAAGATTTGCCTATCACACTCAGATTGAATGCATTGTATCTATATGTTACTTGAAATATCACTTTAAAAGACATTATAATTATATATTAATTATATATATGTAGAAGCTAATTGTAATTTTATGACAATGTTGTTTTGTTGTAATAGATTTCTTATTTATTATATATTTTATTTACCTTGCTTATTATATTTTTCAATTATCTCATTTATCTCAATTATTATATTATTTTTAAATTTTCGGAATTAAAAAGGCTTTAAGTAGTTTAAATCAATTTCTTGATTTTTTAAAAATCAGAAAATATATTTGATAGAGCATATTTTACACGTAGAACTTGTATTTATTTGTAGTTATACGAATATAATATATATTATAATAACTATATTTGTTAATAAATCTTAACTCTTAAATTCTCTCTCTCTCTCTCTCTCTCTCTCTCTCTCTCTCTCTCTCTCTAAATATGACTTATATAATTATAAAAACAGTGAAACAATCTTTATAAACAGTAATCTAATAGCCATTTTTAAAACAACAAGAATTTAATAACAATAAGAATATCATAAATGGCATTAAACGGCCGATCAGTCTTAATGTCGAATAATTTTTCTATATGTAAATTCAAGGCGATCTTTATTTATATTTTTTTCTTTTTTACAGAATTAAATAAAAACCCAGTAGAAGGGTTTTCTGCAGGCCTCATAGACGACAATGACATATATCGGTGGGAAGTACTCATTATTGGACCTCCGGATACATTATACGAAGGTGGTTTCTTTAAAGCACATTTACAGTTTCCAAAAGAATATCCACTTAGGCCACCACGAATGAAATTTATAACTGAAATATGGCATCCAAATATCGACAAAAATGGAGACGTATGTATATCGATATTGCATGAACCCGGAGATGATAAATGGGGATACGAGAAAGCGTCCGAGCGGTGGTTACCAGTTCACACAGTTGAAACTATCTTGATAAGTGTTATTAGTATGCTCGCAGATCCTAATGATGAAAGCCCTGCTAATGTGGATGCCGCCGTAAGTATTTATATATGTTAATAAATATTTATGTTTCTTTTTCTTTTTATATAAGTAATCATAGTATAATTTGTTTTCCTTATTGCAGAAAGAGTGGAGGGAAAGTTATACGGAATTTAAGCGAAAGGTGGCGAGGTGCGTAAGAAAAAGCCAAGAGGAATGTTTGTAGGAGATGAACAAATATTCAAATGGAAAGACTTATTTAATTCTGGTAAATTTTGTGAAGATAATTATTGAATAAATGTATTTTATATTATTTTGATTGTGATTGTGAATATTATTAATATTGTTTTAATAATATTATATACAAATATAATATTAATATATAATATAGGGAAGCCGTAAGCACTGTAAGAAAGATACCGATGCTCAGCATAAAGCTAACGGACAACAGTGCCACTAAAAGCGGAATAAGCCTGACCCATCCTTATGCAGAAAGAGAGAAAGAGAGAAAGAGAGAGAGAGAGAGCAAGACAGAGCGTGTGTGAACGCGAAAGAAAAAACTCACGCTGCTCTATCATGTTTATTAAATCGCCGCCACCAACGTACGATCCAAATCCATCGAGACAGAGTACATAAAAAAAGATACACACGCAATTCACCTTTTACATAATAAACAGCTAAAGAAAATTAATTTACACATATACATAAAGCAAAAATATCATCTCTGTATGATTATTACCTTAATATTAATAGTTCTTATAAAAAAAAAACTTAAACTCCCCCCCTGCCCTTCCTATGCTCAAGAACGACCCTGAGCCCCTTTGGATGGAACCTTGTAATTTAAAATATGTTTACGTTTATCTCAATAATAATTCCTTAGTGTGTCGTTTCGTATTTTCTTACTTTCATAAATATATACATATATAAATAAATTTTTTTATAAAGTCAGAAGACGGGACACATGCAACAACCTTGTAAAATGTTTTAGCTACTGAGAATGGACTGCATATGACTTGATATGACATTGCGGTGAGACTAATTAAAGCCGTATGTACGCGGCAATGTAAAATACATTAAATTTCCATCGAACCGTAAGTTGCCAAAATAATTAATTCTAATTCGAGTGATAATAATGATAATATTATTGTTAATGTATCAATAATTACACTTAGTGCTCCTAATATACATGTATATGATATGGTATTCACTCAACTGTCACTTGTGTGCAGAGTAACGGCGCTTTCCTTACAAAGTAAACTTGCGGTTCTTTATCATCATTAAGTTGAAATTCAAATAATTCTTTCCTGTTAGGAAATTCAATATTAGAATTTAAGTTAAAATTCTTTGATCTGGTTATACATTATTTCATATTGTCAATTAAATCTTCGGACATTGAAACAACGTCTGTTACATTACACCTGCTCTTTTCTCATCTTTTCATTTCATTGGTAATTTATCGTATTTTTTAGAACATAAGTGTATCAATTTTATATCATATTTTTGTTGCTACCATTCTCTTATTTATATTTATTTAGAAATTTTTATTATGTATAGAATTAATTTTACACAATAATGTTTGAATTTTCTACAGTTTTTCGATAGTTACAGTAAGTATGTTTAATAATATTTTATTTATTCTTCCTAATATTTTTTATACTTTTTACTGAATTTTAACTGAAATTGCAAAATGTCGTTAGTTATCGCTACTTTGTTGAGAAGCATAAAAGAAATTTCTACCTGCGATTTCTAAATCATGCTTGTAACAAAATGTAATTATTTTAAATAATGGCATTAATTTAAACATTTGATATTCCCCGCGCTTAACTAGTCCCCATGTTTTGATGGCACATTCGGTTTGTTGGCTTGTATCGCGATCATTCCGTAATTATAAATTTTATCCATTAAGAATAAGAATCGTTAAGTAGCTGTCCTTTTGCCAGGAGTGCGCACTAAGATGAGCGATTTTTAAATCGCTTTTCGCGGATCATTGTGATCATTGTTTGTCGATATTGACACTGTTATGAAGTTTGAAATCAGTAATTCTAGTGAGTTTATAGATTTCAATGATATAAATTCGCGAGTTTTATGTTTATATAAACTAGAATAAAATATCTCAAAAACTATCAATTTTTTAATACTTTTATATGCAACATAACTAGAGAAACAATATTATGTAATAAAAAATTAATATATAATTTCATTTAAAAATATGACGACCATAAAAAAATATTAACATTCTGTGTATTATTTATAAGTAAATCAAGATCATAATTATGTAGGTTTCTCGAAATTCTATAACTTTATCTTGAAATATTATATTTTCTGAAAGTGTTTCATTTTTATTTAATTGACTATATAATTTAAAATTAAATATCTTGTATAATAAATATTTATATATTAAATGTTGAATAAGATAATTAAAATATTTCTTATCATAGATATCAACATAGAGGAATCTGAGAGAGGCTATCTCGGTTTTTTTCGTGGGACCGTGAAAACCTCTGTACACTAGCACCTCCATGTCCCATTTTAGCATATCGGAATTAACTAGCCACTTTTATCTACCCACTTTCTGACACTGCCGATAAAATCCCATTCTGGTGTGTGTCCGTGCTACTTCTACGATTCAGAATCAGTAGATCAAAAATATTCTTATGTAATTACACATCTATTAACGTAATCTCACATCTATTTACGTAATTTTTTTGTTGTAGAATAAAATATTAATGAACATTATCATTAGTATATATATTTATCAACATGTTCATATTCATATGTACACACACACACACACACACACACACACACACACACACACACACACACACACACACACACACACACACACACACTATATTTATATTTAATTCATCTAATCTTAATCTCTTTTTGTTATGTATTTTTTGTTACAAATTGGAGTATTCAAATTTTATTATGTTTGCGAATTTTATATTTTATTATATATTTTATTTTATTATTTTACTATTATATAATTGTAAATGTAATATTATTAATTCATTGTAAATGTAATATCATTTTATATAAAATAGACACTCTATAGCAAGGATTTGCAAGGAGTTGTAATTTTTTTAGCAGGCAAAATGTGAAATTTGAGATTATACCGCGGGTCGCAGTAGTTTATTTGTAAAAATATTACATACACGCCACCCTTTTAACAAAAAAAATTTTTTCTTGTAAAATATCATTCGTTAAAATGCTCCAATAAAAAATTTTTAGAACTAAAAAACAAATCGCGTTATGCGCTAATAATTTCATTTATTTTTCATTTCTTTTTGCGAATCAAGTTTGAATGTCGCGGGCCGTTAGTTGCACATCTTTGCCATATATAGGCCTGTTCTTTTTGACTGAACTAGTTGTACTAGTTCACAGTTTATTTTTCTTTCTTACACACTGGAAGAAAAAAAATAAACTCTGAAAGTCTCTCTGGTGCACAGTTCAGTTAAAAAGACCAGACCTTATATTGGTGTTCAGCAGAAAAAGCAACTTTGACTGTAAAATCCTTCAATATGATTGAAGGCTTCGCTGATTAATTGAAACTCATTTTAAATATTTTAATTATTAACGACACAAAACCTTTTCTTACCTTAAAAAATTAATTCAGAAATTAATTAAAGTATATAATTTTGTTTATTTATATTTTTTCTGAAATTTAATATGCTAAATTCTTAACACGTTTATAAAAACTCATGGCCGCAGCGCAAATGTTTCAACCTTCAATATTGTGATATTTAGCGTGAAAACATTAATGAAGACAAATTAAATAAAAATAAACTAAATAAAACACTATCCCTGATACATGTAAAATTTGATTAATAAAAAATTCATGTCTTACAGTTATCCAAGAGATAGAATAAAAGAAAGTCACAATACTTTGTTTAGCGAATCCGACGAATATGATTTGTCTTGTCAAGTGTACATAGATCCGAGTATGCGGACGATGGCAAGTGGCGTGCTCGCATCTGCAAAGAATTATAGATACCTGAATACAGACTCTGCGAATATGTGCGGTACATGAGATTTTAATACGCGCATGACGTGTAGAAGGTGAAGTCGAAAGACAACACGAAAAAAACTATATACACACATACGATCGTATCGAGTGCCGATCGATAACAGCTTGAAGTTATAAGTGCGAACTCCCCTTCGCCCTCAATATTTTCGAGGAATACATTTAATTATTTTAATAGTACCTCATTTCATATGTATTATATTGATTTCCCCCGGTTTTTATGTTAATGCGATCTGTATGCTGTAATATAAATTTTGCTTTATTAGAATTTTTATTTTACTGAAGAAGGCTCAATGTAATCGAAACGTTCAAGTATTTGAATTTCATCTGTTTACATATTATTCTGCTTTGTTTTAATAAATATATAAATATAATATAAATATATAAATATATTTTTATTATTTCAACGATACTTATTCTTACTTGTTTATTAGCTTTATTGGGTTGTATTGTTTTGCATAAACGAGCTGTTATAATATAAAATTAAATTATTCATATTTTCCAGAAATAAGGATACTAAAATTATGTCAAACATTATCACCAATATAGATTTTTAACTTGGATATTGATTTTTAAGTAAAGTGACAATAACAATTACTATAACATGTGCCATGAACTTTTAGTGCTAATTATCCTTTAAATGGTAATGCTAAAATATTTATATTACACTTACCATGACAGCTATTCACAAAGTTATGTAACGCAGCGAGAGAACCCATCGCGAAAAAGGGTCAACAATAAACTTCGAAGAAATTTCGAGAGATGCAAGTATCGATGTCATGCCTTTTTTAGAAAAGATTATTATACATATTTATTATTATAAACAATCTTTATTATAATATAAAATAAAATTTAAGTAAAAAAATGAACATCCACCCATTTTTTATATTGATTTATCACAATTAATATAAAAAATGGATGGATGTTCATTTTTTTACTTAAATTTTATTTTATATTATAATAAAGTTTGTTTATAATAATAAATATGTATAATAATTAATTAATTAATTTATGACTATATTTTATAATTTTCTATAATTCTCTATTATTTAATAATATATTATCACGCTTTCTACGTGTTTAATACACATGCACTTAAATCAATGCACATGCAAAGTAAAAAATATCGCTATTGGTTAGAGTGAGATGGTGTCTATTTCTTTCACTCTAATCAAAACGTTATTGGTTAGAATGGTGTATATTTCTTTCTTTCTCGTAGGATTTAGCCAAAACATGGCGGATCAGAGTCTCTGATTGGCGGATCGGAGTCGTGGCCAGTCTATGGTTGCGATCCATTGCTTGCTGCTATAAATCCTTCGAAACATTTGATTAACCAATCAGAACAAAAAATATTATAAATTGACCAATCAAAAAAAATTGCTTCGAAGCATTTGTAGCACCAAGTGGATCGCACCCTCTGATTGTAGTGTCTCTAAAAATGGCTCACTCCAATAGAGCTCAATGGATCGCTCTCAGACTCTCTCTGTTTGAAATATTTTTTTTTTAAATGCTTCATTTTCAAATTAAGTGACTATATAATTTAAAATTAAATATCTTGTATAGTAAATATTTATATATTAAATATTGAATAAGAATGAAAATATTTCTTATCATAGATATCAATAAAATTTATATTTGCAATCGAAGGTAACTAATTGTGCTGCAGAATCATCTATTTCGTTCCTTATCTGTAAGATGTCGTTGTAGAAAATATTATATTAAGAAAAAATAAAAGTTTATAACGTTTCAAAACTATTTTGAAATAACATGACATATTGTGAATTCGATTTTGTTTTAGTTTCTATAATTTTATTGTAAAAGATATGTTTAATTATTTTCTTTTTGTTTACAATGAGTAATAAGTTAAAAAATAAGTTTAAATAAATTAAAAATATAAACAAATTAAAAACTATCTTTTTATTTTCTATTTTTAATGCACATGTAAAATCCATGAAAAAAGTATCAAAGAAAAATTTAATTGGTTGAAAAATTTTTAGTTATTTAGTAATTTTATCTGTGTCAAAAGTTAAAAATTTATAAGTTATATTAAGGTGAAATCAATATGGAAAAAAGGGAAAAGGCGGATGATTATAATAATTAGCGTATTTAATATAGGTTTTTTAATTTAGAAAGTCTTGAAAGGAGACATTGATATGAATAATATAATTTTATACGTATATACAAAGAAGATAATCTTCCATTTATCTCGTGATTGTATTGTATTATATCGCATATTTAAGAACTATTATGAATTTTAGGCCATAAGAATGTAAGATTTATCTAAAGAAACAGAATAACAAGAATAATGAGTGTAATAATATTAATATTAACATCAAATCTTTTTGTATCATTATATATATTTTAAAAATTATGTTTTTGTATATATTTTTCCAGTATTGAGAATTATAGAAATATATAATAGATAAATTAATAATTTAAAAAGAAAGAAATATGTATGTAAATCATCGTGCTTCTTAAATCGTAATAATCGTAAATTTTGTATAAAATAGGACATTGTAAGATATACATTCTTTCTTTCTAAAAATAAATCTTTAGCTTTCTGCCAATCGTGCTGATTGTTAAATATGTACACACTAATAGAAATTAATAGAAGATAATTTATTAGAAGATAATTTATTTAATTAATAGAAGATAATAGTCAAAGTTTGAAATGCTCGAAGAGAAAATAAAATGTTTAAATAAAGAAGAGAAGAAAGCACAATAAGCACGTTTTCTCAATGTCTCCGAGGCGATAATGTTATTGTTATGAATATTTAGCGATAAGCCGCTTTTAATTTTCTACATTTTCACGGAAGATATGGATAATATAATTTATTCGAAAAAGTGCGTAAAGGAAATATTAAAGACCCTTAAGCTAGATCGTCAATAAATCTCTCATTTATCTTCAATATTTTGCATACCTTATTTATTTCTTTTTTATCTTCGTATAATAATCGTAAACGTACAATTTAAAACAATAGTGCTCGTGTGTTTATGCAATGTACAGGATACTCTTTAAAGCTATAATACAGTTCGAAATGAAATACAAATCAATAGACTATTACTTTAGGTAAACCTTCTTGTTCTTTTTTAATACATTATTTTCACTACTGGATGACAGTGTCCTTCGTGGTTCGTTTCTCTTCGTTTTTGATCGTATGCCCGCGCGCGTGCATTTTAGTACACGCACGCGCACGCCTCTCCTTCGCGCGTCCTGGGGGCCTCAACAGCTTTTGAATGTCTATCTACAATTACCTTTTGTTGTAAAATATTATTAGGTTTACGATATGATTTCCCTCCTTCCCGCCATTGTCGATAACGCTAACGCATCCGCACGCAATTACGCACTTGTGTATTTCGTTACGTTATATTACATGTCCGCCTTATATCATTAGACGGTCGTCGATCTTTGCTCTCGACATAAAAGTACTGTTTAAATAATTAAAGCTATCGGCTATCTATCGGCTATCCTGTATCTACAAAGAATCTATGCGTTACATTTGTCCGCCGAATGAAGAACAGGGAAATAATCATAATGTAATACATAATAAATCGTAAGGCGCCTATCTGTCGAGCAAATTCGGACACTTCGGCCGCGATTGTGGCTAGAATCTGATCTGGTCTCACCAATACGAGTCACATTATTATAATGCCTGTAATAAATCTCTAAGAAACGAGCTTATTCGACCTCTCCGTGAGAATCGACGATTATCCACGGATTCGCGATTGGCGGATGCTCGCGTCAGTCATACGGTTAACCGAAATCGACAAATCGCAAGAATGAATATCAGAGTAATGTTCGAGCGAAATAATTTAGTTTGGTACTCGAAGATGTGAGATCGCATATTTTTGTTCTCTTTCTCCCTGCTTCATAATCGTAATCTGTTCCAGAGCTTTTACTCTGTCGCAGCCCGATTAATGTACCAACATTCGTCTAACATAGACGATCGACGAGATACGAATGTCTTCGTCGTGATATCGTCTGCCACGATTGTTTGATTCGTATCCTCGTCGATCGTCAGACTACTCAATAAGACTCAGGATCGTTCGTTGAGAGGCGGAATCAACGTCATTAAGTTATGAGATGTAATCGCACGAGTATGGTAATATGTACATTTGATAAATCCGGTCTGATCGACTTCCATGGTGACGATTCATGAAAAACTTAAAAAAGAAGAAACAGGGGTTGGGAAATGGAGAAAAACAGAATCAATCGATCACTGGTCTCTCGTTTAGCAATGCCCTTCTAAAGCGATCGTCTCGCACGAATTCCTCGCATCTCTGCCTCGTACAATATTCATTCACATCTCTGTTTCGTTTTTTTTTTTTTTTTAATATTTTTAATTGCGGACTAGAATTTAATTGAAGATTAAAATTTATTCTGGTAAATACTATAGTTTGATTCGTAATAATTCGAGGACTATCTCTCTTTCTCTCTCTTACGAAGTTCGTCGTCACGCACGCACACATTCATTCAGTCGCTCTCGTTCTTTCGTTCTTAATGTCTCGCTGGATCGCCTCCAAGTATCTTCTGCGTATTTTTTCCCTTTCTTTCTAGGCATCGATTAAAATTTACGGCAAATTCTCATAATTATGTGTTTTCCTTTTGCGCCGCCTTAGCCCGCGAACGCTGCATTTTCACGGATCGCAACGGGTGGTCATTGAAATATGTATTCCTTTCCTTTCTTTCCTTTCTTACCTCATCGTTCATCGCTAGTTACGCGACTTTATTCTTACGATGCACAATATGTCGACAAGTGAAAATACAACGTCGTTCAGTATGTACCACTGTTAGTCTGCGTGGATATATTCGTACGCTATTAGATAATTAAGTGTGATAAGTAAGTAAATATACAAGATCGTATGTGTGTGTATATATACGTGCGTGTACTTGTGTGTGTATATGTATATGTATGCATGTATGTAATTTTTTATTTCGTATTCCGAAGTTTCTTCCATTCTTTTCCTTTGTACAGATGTATTTACATGCTAGAAATCGCACGTTAAATTCGCACAATTTCTCGCTTCGTTCAGTGAAACTGGCGTGCGTGTCCGTTTCTTGCTCGCACGCTTTCTTTCTCTCTTTATGTATCATCGCAATATAAGCTCTATCACATTGGCTTTATAAGCCACATTGTTGTCGCGACAATGATTCTAATAATAATAAAATAAAATAATGATATTGATATAATAATGAGAATAATAATAATAATGATAACATAAACCTAATAATACAGTAATATTATAATAATAATAATCAAAATAATATTAAATAATAATCATCAAAGATATTCATCACCAATTTTTTTAGCGCAGCTAATAGTTCTCAACAAATAGAAAAAGGAAATTTAAATAATCATCTTATGGAACGAATAAATTTACTTCTTTTTTGGTATTTTACATTCTGCAACGCCGTTCAACATATCAACGTAGAAATAGTTTTCGATGACAGTGATCGTGACAACTGAGAATATTTAATAATGATAATTATATTATAATAATAATAATAATAATAATAATATTTATAATTCATAATTATACATAATAGCAGTGATATTAATAACATTGGTAACGGTCTTAAGTGATCATTCTCCTCACAATTTTATAAATAGACGAATAAGCGAGAAGAGAAGAGTAGGAAAAGAGAAAGGAGAAAGGGAAATGTCGAATCTTAACCGAAAGAGATAAAAAGATACACAACTGGAGATAGAGAGAGGAGTATAACATTAACAGCTTAATCGCTATGGGGAATATAGGGAGGCGAGTATAAACAATAACATGAATCACAATTATGCAATAATTATTATAATCGGCCGTTCCGTCACGCGTAATTTTCGTTAAAAATTAATAATAATTTGATCTAACAATTAGTTACTGGGAGATTGCACTGTGGCGAACCCGAACCACCTCCGTTTTCCGTGCATTATCTAGTCCACTCCTAGTCTCCCCTTCTCTGGAATTATATGCATCACCAAGAAGGGATGTCATCCGAAAGCGAAAGCGGCCGGGGTTCTCTCGAATTTCGAGCGAATTGTAACGAGAGCCCGTTGTCTTTCCACAGCCGGCCCCGTTGTACTTCACAGTCCTCTAAATAATACGATCTCGCCGTTTGACCCGCGCGCACCGACACTGATCTCGTAACACTTGCCGCGTAAAAAACGTCACAATATGAGTCCTTTTGATTGAGCTCCGTTCCATTTTGATCGTTTTGTTTTTCTCTTGGTGCTCATCTATTGACCAAGAGGTATCTTCTCATTTCTTCTCCGATGACATTTCTTCTTCCTATGACTCTTCGCGCCTCACTATGATAATGCCCTCGTGGTAGGCAGGACTCGCACGATCGAGTCCTATAACTGGTTTTCTTGTTTAAAACTTAACTAGATCGGTGATCCTCGCGGAACGTTTTTTCTTACAAAGCGTCGTTTTGGCATATCTCAACAATACGACCCTGGAGACACGTCGGATACTCCGCTCGAGTTTCGTCTTTGTCCGAAGAAGAAACATCAAGCTTACATGTAATCCCATGGAATTTTGTGCTTTAAATTGTCCTAATAATCCCACGTTTCTTCCGGTTCGTGTTTCACCACGTCCTTCGGACTTTCCTCGGTGGACTGTTGTGTCTGTTGTGCCGACGGCGGTCTGAGCGACGTTGCTGGACTGTTTTGACCAGACTTTGGACTGGGAAGTGGACTATCCCGATCTGCCCCATTATTACCGGACACGGAAGAGACATCGCTCTGAGCATCCTCTTCGTATCGGTCCTGTACTGGTGTCGGTTCGACTCTTATAGTCTCCTCAGCTTCTCTCTTCACTCCGTAATCATCCGTCTGCATTACGCAAACGCCATTGATAATAACTTCATCACCCGTTCTCGTTGGTTCCTGCCACTCCGGATTTACCCACTGCGGTGCCGCAGGTTTTCTTCTGTTGGACCTGACTGTCGTAGGTGCCGTCGGCGTTTCTGTAGGTTCTCTTTTTATACTGCCAGCTGAACCTTCCGAGTCTTCGCTACCTAGATTACTCATTGCATCCTCAACGTCTTCGTCCTCAAATTCTTGATTGGGTTCTCTCTTCAGGGCGTTCATCGAGAGATCAAGACCAGAGCATTGTTCTTTTAATGCATTACCTACCAGAGCCGCCAAATTTGGATTAAAGTATGGAGAGTAAGGTAAAGGTACGTTTCCTAAACCTAATCTCTCCTTTTGAATCTCCAGCAGTCTTTGGTTCAATAGCAATCTAAATTGAACAGGGTCAAACGGTTGTCCGGGTTCTCGTGGCGACTGCGGTTCCGGTTGACCGTGCGGCGTTTGTTGCTTCAGTCTCATTCGATGATTGTGAAACCAGTTCGTTATCGTTCTTGAAGACAGCGCGAGTTCACCGGCAAGGAATTCAATAGTGGCCACATTAGGATATGGATCCAAGGCGAAGGCAAGTCTGAGGGCTTCCTTCTGTTCTTCCGAAAAAAGAACGCGTTGCTTTTTTCCGGTGGTGGGTCCAGGACCAGGTGATGCTGCGTGATAAAATTCGGCGGTATCGTTACTCGAAGTATCGGAGCTGTTATCGTGACCGGGACCGCTGCTGCGTCGTCTTTTGTTCGCTTCTCGCCGTTCGTTTTTCAACGCCTGCAATCGATCGACGTTGTGCGCGTCTGACAACCAAAGTTGCATCCTGATAAAAGGTTCCCGACCTTTTATGCTGAGCATATGCCATGGTTTCGGTTTGCTTAATAACTCACTGACAGAACCCTGCGATAGACCGAGAACCGCTTCACCAAAAATCTTCTGGCCAATATTGTTAGCCAACAACGCTTCCTTGATTTTCGTAGTGATTGTCTGTGTATCGAGATCCTGCGTAAGAGCGGCCATCTCATATACGCTCGGTGAAATGTGTGGATGAAGACCTCGAAGAGGCGATGGTGCCATCTGATGATGCGGCGAATGTAGTGACATTTGTTGCTGCTGCTGCTGTTGTTTCTTTTGGAGTTCTTGCATGCTGAGTTGAGTATGAGGGTGATGGGGTCCGGGTGGAGTCAACATCATTGGTGGTGGCGGTTGTGGATGTTGCGGATGCTGAGGACTTTGCTGTGGTGGACCGAGCTGCATCTGATTCTCCTGTTGATGCTGCTGCGCTGCTGCTTGCGCAGCTGCTTGAGCGGCGGCCTGTGCTTTTGCCGCATTCTGAAGCTGTTCTTGGACGAGTTTTGTTGGCGGCATAGGTTTCATGGGTGTTCCACAAGCTGTAACAATAAAAGATTCGATCAAAAAAATTCAGCAAGTGTAATCAAAATTTTATAGTCCGAAAGCTCATTCCCTACGAACGTCGGAAAATATAAATTTTATTTCTATTTATTTCTATTAAAAATTATATCAATATAATGTAATTTAACTCATTCTGTAATAAAATAAAGAAGTTGCATCTATATGTAGCAAAAATATCATGCTTGTTTACGATTGCCTTCTTTGTAACAAAATATATATTATTATGACGTCGTGCTGAACACACGTACTAGAGCTCCCGAACTACATTGATAATAAAGTAACAAAACATCTATATTGACCTGAGTTAAACTTACGAGGCAGGCCGCCGTAGCCGCCGGTCCTCATTAGCTTCTCCGGTGCGATCTTATACTGACTGGCGACAAGCTTGTGCACTGCGTTGTCATCTTCGAGGAACATCTTCATCCGAATGAAGGGTTCGCGACCCTTTTGGGTCAGCATGTGCCACGGTTTTGGACGCGCGAGGAGGTCTGATACTGATCCCTGAGATAGACCCAATACTGATTCGCCGAATAGCCGCTGCGAAATCGAATACTGAGATAGCTGTTCTTTCACCTGTGGATTAAAGAAAGATATTCAAGATTAGACATGGTGCAAATAATAAATTATATCTATATTATATATATATATATATATATATATATATACACACACACACACACATATATATATATATATATATATATATATATATATATAGAGAGAGAGAGAGAGAGAGCTAGCGCTGAGTATGATTTAGTCACGTTACCCTTTTCACAATATCTTCAGTGTTAAGATTATTGTACAGGTCGAACTGCTGTTGCGTGATTGGAGGAAGCACAGCTTTTAACGGCCTTTGGTTGGCCGCATGGTGAGTTGGTGTGGACGGTTGACTTATTAAACTGTTCGTGATGGAGGCCATCCTCTGAAGAGGGCTGGCTGCCGCCGCACCAGAGAACTCCTCGTTGGGTGTCATCGCGGGGGGGAGTATGGAATTGCCAAGCGGCGAACTCGCACTGGAACCGCCGGGCGTCGATTGAGGACCCGTCGATTCCTGCTTCGGCCTCACCAAAGAAAATGCACTTCCGGCGTGTCTCATCGCCTCTTCCATTTTTTCTTTCTCTTCTTCCGATACACCATTTATCATTTTATTGCGCGGATCCACTTTGCCTAAACTCAAGTCTTGAACACCGCCGCCACCGCCGTTCGCGGCTAAATGATGTTGCTGAAGAGCTTGTTGCTGAAGTGCCAACAAACCTGGCAGTCCAGGTAGTCCTGGTAGTCCGGCCATCGAGGGATTCTGGCCTGGAGCGGCATTCAGTTTTTGGAGTTCACGATGATAAGCATCCAATGCCAGTCGAATGTCTTCCTGGGTACGTTCGATACCTTGAAGACCACCTTGGGTGCCACTGAAAAAATGTGGAAAGATCGCGCTACGGTCAATCGAGGTCATGTGCTGTCCTCAATAATGATCAATCGTGAAAAACAGCAATCGTACATAAACATTGTATGATATCATCAAAGCCATTAACTTCGAATTACATGTCGCGTCGAAAAATTTTTTTTTATATTTTAATCAAGATATGTTATGTTAGAATGCATCGAACATTTTTTATTCAAACTAAGTGATATGAGAAGTCATATCACTTAGTTTGAATAAGATTTTTTTTATCATGATACAACAGTTTGCTCTTAGTATTTCGTGCGTATTTGATCAAATATAGGACATTAATTTGGCCGTCATCTATTCGATCTTCATTATGCATTGACAGACAGAGAGAAAGAGAAAAAGAGAGCGGGGGGGGAGAGAGAGAGAGAGAGAGAGAGAAGAGAGAGAGAGAGAGAGAGAGAGAGAGAGAGAGAGAGAGAGAGAGAGAGAGAGAGAGAGAGAGAGAGAGAGTCCTTCGCATTGTGATATAAACGTCGACAAGTAAATTCATGTCATTAATCGTGATTTTACCTGGGAAACTCCCGTGGACGAAGATCCTCCACTCTCCTGCCCATCAGCTTGGCCAATTCTTCTTGATAAATTCTCACTACCTTCTCTTGGGGAATGTCATCATTTTCATACTTCTTCAGTCTCCTGTTTTGGCTGTCCAGTCTATCTTTGTTAAACGGACTCGGGCAACCGATTCTATTTGGACTCTTGCTGTCAGCGTCATTCGACATCTCGTGCTCACCTCTCATTTGCATATGGCTCGATTCCGAGAGAATATGTGCCAATCTTTCGTCACTCATTTCTGGTGGACCACCATCCTGTGGTCCACGCGCGAATGCTGGCATTCCTTGCTCCTTGCCTGAAACATACTCTACGGGTGAGGCACAACTTGTGGTGTATTCTCACTCAGTTTGTTTGTGGACTTAGAAATATATAATAATGAGATAATATAAAATTAAATTTATGGAAACATAATGGAACACATAAACATAATAATTCGCGACGCGTTGTTTAACAGGCAGTTGATCGACAGCAGCACTATTTGCTAATTTCTTTTATTTTCCCCTATTGAGATTATCGCTCCATCTTAATATAAGAAATGATGATATTTATTTAATATCATATAAAATATGATTCATATATTGATATTGTTATAAAACTGATCGTCACATTTTCTAACGAGGAATGTTTTTACTTGAAAATGTAGTGGTCTATATAATAATGAATATCATATTTGGAGGATGATTCTATGTTCGTACGCAATTAATATCGCGCGCAATCGATAACTGCGTGCTGAACCCGAAGGCGAAGTATACCCAACGACGATAATTAAAATATCCTCTTCTGGACCCTCTCCCTTCTTGCGGTCTTCCCCCTGCACGTCGGCAGGAGTGTAGTCCTCCTACGTGTTTCCCGTCTAATTGACCAATCAGCTGCAAGATTCAGACGAACGAACCGCCGATCATGTCTTTGATTGCTCTCGCGAGCATCACACGCGAATCGCCGAGAGAGAGAGAAAGTGGCTTGACGTGCGACGTAAGAATCGCGCACATATTTTGAGGGCACAGAAGAAATAACGTTTGGGCGATTTGTCCATCAACATCTGATGTTACTTACTTAAACGCGCGTTGGTAGAATCCACTATATTTCCACGATTGCGAATGCAGTGAACGATTCTTGCCAGACGCGATTCGAAAGCTAATACAGCTGCGTTTTGTATCATTATCTTGTATCGTTTGTGTTGTGTAGATATGATTACTCCTAATGCCATAAGCAATCGCAGGCGAGTGCCGCATTAAGAGGAAGAATAATGTCTCTTTTTCAACGCACGTCTCTGTATCATATAGCATGTATCATCCGAGGAAATTTAACTTCCTTCGCGATAATCCGCGCAAGTCGCATTCCATCTTATTATATGGTCTAACGCTGACAGATAATAGTATGATCTGCGTCAGAAGAAATCGGCAGATTTACCGATTCGGATAACAACAAGCGAAATGTTCGTGATTTTGATAATCAGGTGGGTGATTCGAAGCATTCCGTGGAGTGAAATCGGGAAAAGAAGAAAATGATGGCGTATATCCGCATGATCGCGCATTGTCGCAACGTTTGATGCCAACGAGCTCATGCTTGCGCGATTATGCTTCTACTCCCTTCTTACACCTATGGAATATTATATAGAACTAACAAAAGTCCTTTCGTAGAACTATATAACAGAGTCTAAATTCGTTACGATCAACTACTCTTAATAAAATATTTAGGGTAAAAAGCTACAGATACTGCGATGATCGACGTGAAATAATTTTCTTGGCAAACGTAATTAGAAATGTGTCAGAAGGATTGCTCGTGAATAAATGTTGTAAATCTTTATCATATTATAAATATGCATTGTTATATTACTGACAATTTTATCACTGAATTCAGAGAAGCGTATACGATTACGTTATGTATATGGAATGATGTTTGCGAGTATATTGAGATAAAAGAAATGAGGTCACTATTACATTACGTCTTGTCTGTGGGTAGGCCATCTAGGATCCATTAATGAAATCAGCGCTATCATTATCGAACGAGATATATCCCGTGGATTGCGGTAGCAATATTTTAAGTTCCGTTTGAGGAACCGTTTGGGATTAAGTAATTTCAAAAAAGTATTGAAACAGACAAATCAATGCCTTACAATTGTATTTAATGCTTGTTAATCGCTATTATTGAATATAATTAATTTTGCTATACAGCACTTTGAGAGTCTTTATTCTATACCATTATGCAAATCAAATATCATATGATAGTTCAGTCTTGTTGGAAACTGACTGATGGAAGACGAATTACTCGCGTCTCACTAACGTCTTCCTTTTCGCGGATACTTCAACGGCATCACGTGGGAAACCTTACGCGCATCACGTACGGAATCGTGTGCGCTCGTTGATTATACATTCGAGAGAATCCTCCCGCAACTTTCTCATAGGAAATCTAGAATAAGTAGTCGAGCAACAAATATTATCGGACGAACGCGATCGCGAAACGATACCTTGCGGCGCGTGCAACATACAATGACGACCAATGCAATTATCTACTTGTCACATATATCCGCAGACATTCTCATCAGCTCGGATACAATGAACAGTATCGCCACAATTTCACAATGTTTCTTTCAATTAAGAAGCACTTTTCCACAGGTTTACTTAATCGCGAATCAACTTGTGTGCTACTTTTCAAACGCTCGCCGCGTTCGCTTACGCGCGCGCGCGCGCGCGTGTGTGTGTGTGTGTGTGTGTGTGTGTGTGTATGTGTGCATTGCAGGTGCCAACAGATTTTGACGAAATTAGATTTAGGAGTATTTCGTCAAGCTCCGAAGGATGTTACATTACGACAGGAAAGGCATTAAACTCAGGCGTTACTCTGAAAAATACAGTGTGGGTGCATTGTATATATTCTCAACAGAGCTGGATGATAAAAGATTTTCATCTCATCGCTACTTCGATCGCTCACACATGCGTTAATTTCTCACGGTTTGAAAAATCTCGATGTGCGGGATAAAGTCGCTTGGAAAATGGCCCGGTTGTTTGCGCAACGTCATGGCACGTCTCATGGCATTGTTACGAGCTTTGCACACTAAATCCATACTTTTCTCAACAATCGCGCGCCCGTCCCGCTGGCACCTTCGTCTCACCTACGATGACGGGATGGCGAAACGTCACGGTCGACGTGCGGTCCACGATCGCGTCGCGGCATCAAAGACCGGTTACGGGGAATCGACGAAAGAGAGAACAATCGCGTCCGCTCGCGGTACACAATGGGCATACGACAACGGCGCCCGAAGGAAATGTTTCGCGTACGCATACGCGTTACCCGTGCGTGTTTCGCCGGAAAGGAAACCGTACTGTACCGACGGTAATTATATTCGCGCCGTAAAATTGTCTCGACGCATGCACGTGCACGCGACGCGACCCGCGCACACACGGGCGCGCACGCGGCGCGCTATACAAGGGAGAAACGCCGACAATGGTCCTGATTACAAAATCTGGAACGATTTCGTGAGAGTTCGTCCCGTAACGGTGACTTAAGAAACTCACTCGATTGTTGCGGGAGCGAATGCGAGTTATGGGTTACGACGCTTCTGAACGCTACGCGTCGAGATTTGCACGCGAGATTTGTGGAAAACGCACGATAATTTTCGCATCAGCTCAATTCTTTTTTTGCTATTAACTTGAAAGAAATCGAGAACACATACATTATTATATATAATATTTAAGTAATGTCAAGGTAAATAATTTCCAATCCAATAATTTCATTATTTCAGTACTCATTAAAAGAGGAATGGATATTTTGTCTGCGATATGGTAATTTCCTGTGCGATCAGTAATTTAGAAGGAACGTGTGATGTCCTGAACTGTGATGATGTCATTTCAGAGATAAGCAGGAACAAGTACATATATATTTGTTCTCATTGCATTCCGATCATCTTGCGTAGTGCATGTACAGTTAAACACCTAACAAAATGTCGAATCGAATAAAACAATTTAACTAGCGACACATAACAATGTTCCTGCAACGTATAATAAAATAACATTCAAATGCGATTGTTGTGATGAATATTTTTTTTAAATACCTAGTCTGAAGTATTTATTGCGAGGAGGGAAATCTAGATGTTATCGACGATCGCGTTCACTATATCCTTGTTTGCATCGCCAAGAATGAGGACGCGTTTGCATCCAAAAATTCCGAGCAGTTGATGCGCGTATAACGTCTTTCGCCGTAGCGAGGTGTCAAGATGTGGAAGGATACGAGCAATGCATGAGATCCGATAAAATCAGCGCGCAAGGCGGAGATAATGAATAAAACTCGTTCGCGCGGGAGCACCGCGCTCTACAGCCGTTGCACCTTCGTGTGCACCTGTGCGCACACCTGTATACAAGAAGATATTTTCTTCATCGCTTTTGCGGGTGGAGGTATATTGTTGCGTACAACAGCTTGTTTAACTGACGTGGAGATATATGATGTCCGTGGAGAAGCGTGAGATATCGTCGTGTCGGTTTCTTCTCCGTGTCCGGACAATTAAAGAAAAGTCGGGCGCGTGCGTTCGTGGCATAAATAAATTATTTCTTGGAATGAATTGAAAATTGAGCCAGTTCTGATCTCGTTGAAAATTACCAATGTGAATCAAATAAACTGATGACTTTAATTTAACATAGCCATTCACTTGTTTATGAGACTTAACTTAGAATTATAAAAGAGAATTTTGTTATTTACTCCGATTTCAATCTCTCTGTGTGTTAGCCATATAGCAATTCACAATCTTTTAGAATCTAAAAGATTGTGAATTGCTATATGGCTAACACACAGAGAAAAATTTAATTTAAAAAATTTAATTTAGACCTATGTGATGAAAAAACTACTTGAAAAGCACTTTATCTAATTTCACAAATGATCGATATATATACTTTTTTTTTTATAAAGCTATAATAAGATGTGAACTATTCTAAACGAGCACACAAACGCTCTTTCGATGTTGCTCTTTCGATGACCTCTGCGAGATCATCGTATAATTTTTATTTGATGTTTTGCGAGTATATGAGTATATATGTAGTTTAGCTGATATGGCATGAACACTTTCATAAGTTTTGTTATAAGTTTTGAAATTGTTATCGCACTTCGATAATGTTATCTCTCTTTCAAATCGGGTCAACGTACGCAGATGATACTTTTATAACCGCGATCGTTAGGCGAACGTTTTTCTGATACTTCTATGTATACTTCGCGTTAGTCAATTCTTTTTAAACATCGTTAATCATAAAGTAGAAATAACGAAAAACCCGTTCATAATCATGTCTCTCCATAAAATGGGCTCCATAAAATGGCGATAATTATATCAGTTATAAAAGCATAAACGTCCCGTCGCTCATACGGAAATCCTAGTTATATGACTGTGAGTATGGCTCGTAACGATTCTCGCTGTGGTTGCAAATCATCGTAACCACGATTTTTGTCCATGATGGTCTCCGCGGAAAGTCTCCTGTGAGAATCTGCGGATCGCGCCTGCGGGACACGCGCTTACCGCTGCAGGAAACAAAATTTTGCAATAAACTGACTTGGAGCTGGACCAACTATGTTTATTACAGTAATCTCGCTATGCGTTGCTCATGGTTGCGCGCTTATAGATCAATTGTGTTGCATACGCTCCGCGAGCAATAATAAACCGCCCGGACGTGCCGCGTTGAATAGTGGGCCAAGATCCAGATATGTTTGTCGTGGGATTAGCAGTTTCCACGAACGCGCGATTTTTGCAGCTTTCCTTAAACGACTGACTGAGAGATATCTATATAATTTATACGATCGTGATTTAGATCATCAAAATTTGAAGAACTCTAGGTGACATCAATTAAATTAAAAGAATTTCACTCTGAATTAATGTGAATAAATTCATTATTAGCGCCATAATGACCCTCGCATAAATTTTCGTTTGAAAATTGTCGCTTTCATAAAAAAACAGAGGTAAAAATTGAAGCAGACTATGAATCTATAGGCAGTTTTTTGCAGCTTGCTATACACAATTTATGTAAAGGATTAATTTTCTATAATGTTTTCATGACAAGGACTAACTTGTGAACACGAAATCATTTCGACCCGAGATCAATAGCCCATCATATAATGGTAACAGTTTTTAGATGTATGAATGATAAATAAGGTGACCGAAAGTCGATTCACAAATCACAATAGAGCTTTCAGCGACAGGTTGGTATTGCGCCGCCTGTGCTTGTCTATATAGCCCGCGATGAGTCGTTAGATCAGGTATTTAGCCCGACGCAAACTTATCTTAACCGACACCTCTACCAAAGCTAGGCGGCGCCTTTCAGGCTTTATAAAGCCACTGATTTTTGCCCATAAATCACGCCTGATTATAGAAGTTTCGGACATTACTCCAAGTATATTTATGCTATTGAATCGCGGCGGATTCTCGTTACGACCACAAAGGGCTCACACCATGACTCATACGAACAAACGGCCGCGGTGAATGATTAAGCCAACGACTAAAGAAACCTTCGTATTGATGATGGCATGTGTTATATTTTTAATACAGATTATAAATAAATCTTGCCGATCATAATTGTTTTTAAAAGAAACTGATTTACAGTGTAGCGTGAATTTTATTCTAGGCGATAATATGCCTCAATTATTTAATATACATATGTATAAGTGTATTTTATATGAATTTTTAACTCAATTTAAAATTGATATGAAATTCTGATATGAAAGTAGTACAGAGAAGTGCGAAAAAGAAATTGCATTTAAAACATACGATTAACAGTGATCACCAATATTTTTTGTTACGATTTCTTCCCTTCGACGGCTTGTTTGACCATTTTCGACGATCGTATTAGCGATGGCAGTTCCTCCTGCAGTTCTGATTTACTCTCATGCTCACGCCATAGGATAAACACACACACACATACAACACACACACACACACACACACACACACACACACACACACACACGCACGCACGCACACGCACGCACGTCCCTGTAATTTTACAGACTGACGCATCGAGAAATGTTATGATCCCCTAAGTTTTTGTCACCGGTTCTCTCTCGCCCTACGGCCGGCTCTATGGCCGCCCTAACCCTTCATTCCTGTTGCTGTTCCGTCCCTCCCTCTCTCGCGTGCACTCTCCGTCCTATCCGCTGTAATGCTCCGTGATTGTTGTTACCAGAGATCCGACGGAAACCGACAATCCATTGATGCGGGACGCATGTCGTGCTCCGGCTGAATTTTATACATGTTTTATTTCGTCACCGGACGTGAAGGGAAAATGATGGCATTGAGTCAACATCCTGCGCGATTGATATTAATATTTACAAAAAAGCGGAAGAGGGGGGAGAGGAAGACTGTACGATCGTGTATCGAGAACGGTTATAACGCACATGCTGTCGCGAGAGCATATTATGAATGAAACGCATAAAGAGAAAATTATTATCATATTACGATATTACACTTGTACTTATCAAACGTAACTTTATTATAGATGATAAAATGTGTTTTTCTAATTGCTGTGAATGTCACAAGAATGTCCACAGCGATGATCAAGATAAAATATCGCTTGCTTGCTGTAAATCAAGTTCACAGTAAACGAAAAAATGTAAATTGCCCTCCGCGATAAATGTATATGCGGCGCATTTAGGATTTCTATGTTCTCCACTGGAGATCTTGTCTTCCTTTCTTCTCCCATTCCTCCCCTTTCTACACACCGCGGAGCCCTTTATACATCTCACCCCTACCCAGTGCTCATCCGGGGCTTCCTATTCCCAGGAGCTATTAGTCTAAACAATATGGCTGCCAAACGCAGCATACAATCGATAGCGAGCAAGGTATGCCAACGAGCTGCGTAATTTAATTAAGACTATAGCTGTTCATGCTTGAATACAGCATGTGCGTTTTTTGCATCAAATATTGAACGTAATGTAGCTTTGATAGCAACACGATATGACGATGTAGCAAGGTACTTTTTTACACCAGAGATAAACCTGTTATAACTAGCAAATCCTACACACGTTCGTGAACGATCGATTATTATATCGTTCCGTAAAGAATCATAGATTATTTCGTTACAAATTTCTATCGATGACTTGCAGGATTTATCGGTCTGATTTTTCTAAGTTAACCATAGTGAAAGCCCACGATGTCACCAACGCGTATTTAGCTCCCTAATGACACCTCGCGTGTGCACAAAGAGGGATCTTTTGAGCGTTCCTTTCTCGCGGTGCAGTTAGAGGGAACGGAAATACCATCGGGCCCCGCATTAGGCAGCCAAAAGGTTAGCCGACAGCTCGTGGTTAGTGATTCGGCGAGATGGATTATTGGCAGTGCGAGGCGGAAGATTTTCGAAAGTCAAGTCAATCGATAAGTCCGTCGTCGACGACGAAGGCAGAAATACATCGTGACAAACGATTCATTAGTAGTCGTTTAGTCTCGATCAACGAAAATGAAATGTGACTCAACGTAATTACACACTTAAGATAGCAAACATTCGATTGCGCATCCTCGAATGATCACGCTGAGCTTTATCGTAAACGCGATTTATCGCGCTTACGAGGCGTGGAAGGAAATAAAATTAATAACTATTGCCACAGGTATCCGTTACAATGTGGCGGAGTGTGTAATTACAATGTCTCGTCCGTCCTTATGGACAACATCAAACATCAAGATGTCAAACGATCCAGCCTTCGTCGTGTCGGACGTTACGCAGAGGCGCGTCGAAAAGTTGTACGAAACGATTGAAATAAAAATTAAAAAAAATTATTAGTGAGAAACTAGTGAGAGAGAAAGAGAGAGCTGGAACTGATGATCGGTACTCACCTTTCTTGGGGATCAAGGACTTGAGTAGCAGCACGGCGTTTTCGTCGCAAGCCCAACCGTGCATCTTCCGGTAACTGTCGCGGCCCTTCTCGGTTAACTTATCCCAAGGTTTAGGTTTGCTAAGCAATTCGCTGACCGTACCTTGGCTCAGCCCGAGAACGTATTTGGCAAACAGTCTCTGACCGATATTATGTATCGACAATAACTCGCGCACCCGCCTGGCTATGTGAAGAGTGTCAAGATTCTGAGAGGCGTACTTGTCCATATTATGACGTAACATTTCCTGCAGTCTCGCCTCCATAGGATCGCCCTTTGGAATGAGAGATTCGCCTAGCCGACCAGCCATACCAGCGGCACCGAACTCGTCGCCGAATCGGAAAGGATATGTTCGATCGTCAAACCGAAACGGACTTTTCAGCGTGTCCAGGACACTCAGACCGCCAATATTATTATTCGCCAGATGATGGCTATTATTATTATTGTGACATGACTCTTGGTCAGGTGGGCTCTTTGGAGGCGGTGCGCTTGGTACACCGGGCGTAAGGCCGCCACCATTGATGGAAGCCGAAGGAGTACTAGTTTCTACCATCGACGTCGGTGGCTGGAAGCTTGGCGGCGATGTCAAGGCGGTTGTGGATGATGGTGTCGGAGGTGCCGGTGTTTCGTGTCCCGATACCGGCGTTGGCGCTTTTTCAGTGATGTCTAGACTGCCCAAAGGTGTCGTACCAATTGGCGTGTTCGATTTCACTGGAGTGTTCGAGGTGGACGATGGATCCGCACCCGGTGATGGAAGATGATTTAAACTACTTGGCGTTGTTGGTGGGTGCAAACCTATATGCGGTTGGGCTTGTAATTGTTGCTGCTGTTGAGTTAACTGGCTTAATTGAGATGGCTGTGATTGTTGCTGTTGCTGCTGTTGTTGCTGCTGCTGCTGCTGCTGTTGCTGCTGCTGCTGTTGCTGCTGTTGGTTCATGATAGATCTTTCCAACGTCCGCCTCCAATTGGCGACAATTTCTTCACCGAGAAATGAGCCAAAGGTCTCGACGTTCTGGAGGGGTGGCGGGAAGAGGAGACTCGAAGTCGTCGAAGTGGCCGAAGAGGGCGTCGGGGTGGAACGTGGAGGGAGAGAGGCTGCTGTTGGAGGCGGTGGCGGTGGTTGCTGGGAGGACACATGGGACGTAGGTGGCACACCTCCGACCCCGTGGGGCGAGGCGGTTGAGGCGCGCTGCAGGGGTGACGATAATCCACCTGCAACCACCAAAAACACAAGGGAGCCCGTCAGCACGATCTCACGCGTACATGACATCAACTTAACTTTGGATCGCGATGTTGTTCCCGTTCTGATCGCTAATCCGTCCGCGCTGTCTCTTTTGAAGTGCGAAATCGACCAGTGACCTCGGCTCTCTTGATCATCTTCCGGGATGACGGATGACCGAGACTCTCTTTTTCGACGCTTCGTCAGATCATAATCCACGCTTGAGTGTACAAACGAGGAACGACGTGGACGCCAACGAGAGGAAGACTGTGGAGACGTTGCCGATTGCCCGGAAAAATCGTGGACGTAAGGATACCGTCCCTCTCGTGTTGAATGTTGATCGCGATGACACGCGCGGATTTGAGAAATCACGTCAAATAAGATGCAGTCTTTGTCCTGCGATGCGCGTAAATGTCAGGAATATCGCAGGATTGAGAATAAAAACTTCCTTCCTGTGACTGTCTGGGAAGTATTGTACGGTCTTTTATAGTATCATTGAAATTGGACTCGAGAAGGATTTTATGTTACCGCGTGATTTCAATGTTTGGAACCTTACGTAAAGACGGTGACTCTTACTTCATTACGGTTGAAGGAAGCAATGATAGGATCGGAAAGATAGGAACGCGAGCGACGACGTAGAAGGGTAGGTTCGGTCGGTTTGATTCAAAAGGGGCGACACGTTGCAATATCTCTCTGGCTCTTTGCATGTATAGAGTGTCTCTTTCTCATTCCCTCTCATCGCGCGCTCTCTCTGTCAGCATGGATCGATTCATAATAAACTCTGTCTCCGAAACAATGGTTCGGCCCGGGCAAATATTGCGAATATCGTCCACAAATTTGCGTGCACGAAGTTTGCGTTTCCCAGTATACAAATGGTAGTAGGAGGGAGGAACGGTTTAGAGGACCCTTTACGCGGGCAAAAGAGGACATTTGGAACATTCGGTAATAGACAGGATAGGCCTATAAGAGAGGAAGAGAGCTAACGTGTATTCGATTGCGTTAGTACCTTCCACGAATGTACGTTAATATTAGCGAGAGAATGGCTCGAAAAAAGTGCAGCCTAAGCAGTCAAGTTCGAAGAGATGAAGTATGTATACGAGAGAGAAGTAGAGACAACAGGAATGATAGAAATGGAGATAGATTGGACAGAAAGAGAGAGACAAAAAGTATTAAAGGGAAAAACCAGTATGAGAAGCAGAAAAAGACAGAGAAATAGAGAATAAGAGAGAGAGAGAGAGAGAGAGAGAGAGAGAGAGAGAGAGAGAGAGAGAGAGAGAGAGAGAGAGAGAGAGAGAGAGAGAGAGAGAGAGAGAGAGAGAGAGAGAGAGAGAGAGAGAGAGAGAGAGAGAGAGAGAGAGAGAGAGAGAGAGAGAGAGAGAGAGAGAGAGAGAGAGAGAGAGAGAGAGTCAGAGAAAAGTGCGAACACAATGGCAAGCAAGGTTATTTTTGTTGTTCTCTTTTCCGATAAGCTCCTTCAGTCATCCCTCGTTTATTCTATAGAAGCGTTCTTGCGTCCGCGTTGCGTGACTCGTGTCCTTTTCATTGTTACTCGATGATAAAGCCCGTCGACGGAGCCTCGAAGAGAGAGAGTCGGGGACCGAAGATCAGAGCGGTAGCGCAAGAATTAGAAGCGAGATCGTCGAGATGTGACCGACCTACCGACACCTCGTTACTTTTTTCTTATCTAATTTTTTTTTTTAATTCTAAAAATTAGATATATTCCCTACATAATATTAATATATTTTTTCTAAATACTGTATAAATCATTGTTTTCATGCGATATTTATTTGCATGCTCTTGCACGATTAACTAACTTGTAATCCATATTTAAAAACAATATACTTGAGTACTACCATTTTTTCAAAATGAGACTATTTTTAATATAAATTTTATTACGCACTGAAAACTAATTAATCGAATTCTGCAATTTCGCGTTTCTACCTTTTTCTTTTATATCTTACAGTTAAAATTAAGTGCCTCGCATAGCTTTGCTATGTAACGATCTTAAATAAAGTATATCGCTGGTCCACTTACCGAGTGCGTCGGGTGTATTGGAAGATTTCAAGTTCTCGGCTTGTTGGAGCGCCTTGAAGCGTTCCATAAGAAGATGTTCTAAGCTCTTTCCTGGTTCGCCAGTTGGTATCTGCGAAAGGTCGACTGACCTCAATACACTAATTTCGCGCTTCAGGTCGTCATAGTCCCTCTGCCGTTCCAATTTGCTCTCCAGTCTGTTAATGTGTTGCCTGCGCACTTCGAGTTCCTCCTCGAGCCGCGCCGTTGCTTGCGCACTTGTCTCCTGAAGGCGTTGCAGGCTTTGTTGTAGCCTGGACACCTCCTCAACCAACTGGTTGATCTAGAAATAGCAACATCAATTGTGTGTAAGTGCCTGATAAAATCGTGTAAATTGCAAATCAATAAAAGTAACGCAATATAAATCAGAAAATCTTAAATGTTAATATCTCCTAATGTAATGTCTTACGCTCGTTATGTTTATTGAACGATACCGACGATAAAATTCCCGGCATTAAGGAAGACATCGCGCGCATATAAATCACAGGAATTGCTACTTCCTGAAATATCGCCGAGTACTTTCGCATCGCTCATCAGGAAATCGACTCGAAGCGATTAAATGGAGATGGAACGTAACTACATTATCATCGACGCAAATATAGAATCACATTTACGAGCTCCTCTCCCTCCTTCGCGATTTGCCTCGAGCATCGTTTATCTGGAACCGAACCTAGTAAGGAGCTTACCAGAAGCTCTTTATTAATTTTATCGGGAATATATACGGAAATCAATAGCGAGAACGCTTAAGAGAGGATAACTTTAAATCTTTGCGAGTCTGAATGTAATTACCGTGGATTAAATTACGTATAAAGTTTCAATCGGATCGATCGAATCGTTGAATTGTCATCCAATTATCGTATCGGTAATAATTTATGACATATGTCATCGCTGATTATCTCATCGCTTCGACACTTAATACTTGAAGTTTAATGAGATAATCAATATGATTTCATAATCATCTTGTTAGCAGAAGAATATATAATTTTGTAAAAAATGATTGAAACCGATTTTCAAAAATCATATTTCTAGATAATTAGAATTAATAAACTTAGCGCTCAGTAGTTTCAAAGAAGATATTCAATTCTTCTAAGCAATTCTTAAAGATAATTTGTGAGGATTATCATCATAAGGCTTAAAATTGTCACAGAATACTAATTACAGTGGCGGAAAGAATTAAGTATAGTCCATAAGATAAAAGAATCAATGACATTTATACTCATGATGTCGCCCGCAGCGACGGTATATGAAGTACATCCGTCCCTCATTAATGCATCATCGATCCGCACATAATAATTACAGTGCGACCGTACCGTCTTGTTTTTCCTATCTCTATAACGAGGATGAATCCGGGATGTTGAAAGAATCGAGTGGCAGCAACGGCGGCAAAAAATTATCGCGAATAGAGCGTATGGCAATCGGCATTTGTGTTGCCACGTTGTGCCGCAATCAATCGCGATGAATTGCGAGCACTCGAAACCTATCCACGTGTTCCGCGAGGGTTCACGTGGATGCGTGTGCGCGAGTATACGGAAATGGTGGGAAGGGCAGGCTGCAGGCGCAGGCGAAGAGGAAGGGAGAAAACCGATCAAAGAGAGGGATAGGATGGGACGATTTTAAAGCCGAGTACGTTGGTGCGCACGATGCAACGAGCTACGTGAACGAGATCGTATCAATTGTTTTTTCTCACCGAGGCGTCGTCTCTTTTTCCGTGCTCCGCGGGTTAATCGAGAAGCAACGACTTCAATTTTACAAAATTCGCACCTCTACGAGTATCGCAGATGTCGTTACGCGAGTTTTGCATCTCGCGAACTTGGATCGTTCCCCCTAATTAAATTTGGTTTTACAAACGAAAATTTTTTTCTCGATGATATTTGTCGTGCGGTGTTTCTAACGATAGTAGCGAATATATAACCGTACATATCGATTGAGCTTTTATAATTTAATGAAATTAACTACATTCTTCTGGCGCCTTGTAACGCCATGACTCATCGCGGTAGCGGTAAAATCGAACAGCCTTGACGCACGCGGTAAACTTGCACGTTTTTACTCGTTAGTTTATTTATCGGGGGTGGCTACCTGTCGATTGTCCTCCGTTTCACCCATAATCGATACATGCTTACGTCCAGAAGCTTCATTTCTATTTGTGTAGATATATATGCGTGCGCGCGCGTGTGTGTATGTGTGTGTATGCGCGTGTGGCGATGTCATAGCACACATAAACACGCGCATACACATAGCAATATACAGGTAAGAATTGACGCGAGTGTAGATAAGTACGCATTGACGTTCGATATACCATCAGGTAGGAAGGGGTGGTTACTGCCAACGGTGGTGGCTTATGTAGGGATAAGTTTCCGAAGTTGCCGCGATCGCTCGCAATAATGTCCGCCATTAGTGGCGATGGGATAGGTTATCGCCATGAGGGAAACCTGAAACGGAGGACAGGTGGAATTAACACCACGTCGATCGACGAACTTACGATAAATACGACGACGACCCACCGTATGTGCATGTGAGCGTGTGTTTTTTTCACGCGACGGACACTCACCCCTCGCATTTGGTGTTGTGGAAGAGCGGTCTACCGACTCCACCTTCCGTCTCTTGTGTGGCTACTATTTAATGATGCGAATAAAACAAGAAATTAATGTGATCAGTGCAAAATGTGACCATACATTTCTTCAATCAATGAACTATAGAGCGAGTAAAGCTTCGGAATGCAGAACCTACTTTAAACTTTCTTTTGATACATTTTATATGAAAGAGAAACGAACATAATATACTTCTATTGAACATAAATATATGTGTTTTTTAATTTTTAAAACATTCAGTTAATGTAACATTTTGATAAGGTCAATAATATATTCTCATATTACATAATTAATATGATATTAATATTTACATACATAGCAGTTTATTTTTCTCACATAAATAGTATTTATTCAGTAGTACTAATGTACTACTAATTAAATTTTAAGATAAAGCAAGATCATCTAATAAATCTTTTAATTTATTTGGCAAGTGGATATATTGATTTTATATACTCATGCAAGCAAGATTTAGTCGTAAATTATTTTAAATTAGCACGATCGATATTTTATAATCTGAAATATAATCTGACGGGTCATGATGGCAATGACAATAAAAAAAATTTTGTCATCTCAGATCACAATTAAATGGCTTATATATTGATAGTAATAATGACTATATACCATTCCGAGATGAACAACCGTGGATTCTTGATTGTTGCAACCAGACATCGTTTGCTATATTAAATTTCAACCTTGTACTAAATTCCACTTCCAGTCTAGTTCGCAAATAATTGTATTTTTATCAAAAAACGAAATTGCGCATTTTATCACCAAATTGAACGAAATTAAAAATCATTACATTTTTTTGATTTTTTTATATATAACAAGTTAATTAAATAATTAATTTTAATCATAAGTATGACAACATTAATTTTGTTATATATAATTTTGTTATATTTAAAGAAATATTATTAAATAAAAAATTAAAAAAGAATTAATCGCGTGTAACAATAAAAATATTATAAAGATATAATCAATAGTTTATTTCGCGGAAAAAGTTGAAGGGGAGGTTTCATGATAGAGATCATGAAAGAACTAAGAGCGAAGAATTATCGTTAAGGATCGCAGTAAAGGGTAGCGGATGTTGGCAGGTTTTCTACGTTGGAACAATGTCATCGGTAGAAGGAGAACCGCTCGTTAGCGAGATTCTCGACTGCTGCAGAGCCACACAAAGTTGGTGTGCGCGCATAAGAGACGTACGTGTGGGAGGTAGTGACCAACGAGCAACCTCCAGCACGAAGGCGTCCAATCCGGGTGGTGAAGTAGGGGTGAGTTGAAGCAAAAACAATCGGGGCTTGATCGATGGTCGCGAGGTATGGCGACGAGGATGTGAAGGCGAGTCGGAAGACATGATCGGTCGTATGCAAATTAAAGCGAGGACGGTGGGCTCCGAGCTAGCTCGTAGGGAAGAACCGAAGGGTGCGAAGTCGAAGGGTACGCGCGGAGGGTGCGCGCAAGGGCTGCCTGTACGCGGTGGTGTCAAGCAAACTTGAAGTAGCCGCGTCCGTATTGTTTCTTGACCGTCGCGCCACCCCATTGCCTCCCACCTCCCTTTCCATGATCTCACATATCCCCTTCCCTTCGCAACCCCCTTAATCCTACGCGATTTTTGCTATTTGCATTATATAGGCGTCGGAGGCCTTTGTTTGTTGAGCTATTGATCACATTTTCTCCTGCGGTATAATCAATCTTCACGCATACGTCCACGGCCTTTCTCATCTTTACGTGTATACACGCACATGTGTATGCGCGCACATACACGTGCGAATGTATATGCACGGACGCGGTGACTCGAGTAACGCGGCTCTCCGATATCCATACGCCGCGGCACATTAGAACCCCTTTTCGTATACGTACGTAGATTCGGTACAGGGACAAGATGGCCGTTTGCTTCGTATTAATTTCGTAGTCTGTCCGCCAATGATGCGTCGGTACGAGATCGTCATGGCCGTCGAAACTCACGTTCTCGCTTTCCGTGGTTTCACGGATTCCCCTTTCCCTACCGCGTCGCATTATCGTTTCCACGTGGACGACGGAAACGCAAATATAAATTGTCGTTACGTTCGAGATACTTTGATATCCCTTTGATCTATATCCATTACCTTGATGTATCTCTGATGAGGTCAAACATCGTAAAAATTAGACTTTAACAACTTGTTCGTTTATTCGATATGTTCTCGATTTGTATCGTGTTATGCGAGTTGGGGCAAACTTGTCAGTAATTACTTTCAAGACTATAAGATTATAATCTGATTTAAAGATACGTATATTTTATTAAATGAATAGTAATATTTAGGGAATGAACAGAAACTAAAAAACATGATCAGATTTAATTTCATGGTTACAATCGTAAATTTCAACTGCATATATAATAAAAAAAAATATACATTTATCATTTTATATTTCAGGAAGACAATAATAAAATAAAAATGTTAAGTCTATAAACATTTGCAGAAGCTCTTGTGAGTACATCTTACTAAGGAGCAACGATCCATAAAATTCGATGAATCTTTCATGCGCGAACGAACACTTTGTTATATCGCTCGATCCATCGCGAGAACTCGAATCCCAGTAGATCATGCCGGACCTTTACAGAATTTCGTCCTGGGGACTGATATTCGAGCGTAGGAAGATTCCATTTTTGCATCTCGGGAGGAAAGATCGCCGGTATCAACCCCTTTAGTGGCAAAGCACCCCTTTGGGCCGTGGAGCTTTCTCCCATGGAGGTTCGCTCCTCTTCTCGCCACAGGAGAATGCCAATTAAAAGCCGAGGTCGGAAAGAAAGCCCAATCGATAGGAGGCGGCTTGTCTTCCTCTTTCTCGCTCTATCTCGCCGATTTTCATTCTCCTGTTCATTCTCCTTCCCTTTCACTCTGCCGACGTGGGTAGCTGAAGCAACCGAAGCGAAGGGTTGCCCAAACTGGGAAGTGGGAATTATGGGCAGGATTAATATGCAAGGACTGGATACGTGCGGTGGCAGGAGGTGGAGGAGACGGAGTAGAAGGAGGATGGGCGGCTAGGGGCTGCAGGAGGGTGGCGAAGCAACAAAAGGGGTCGAAGGGGAAGTATAGATGGAGAGAAAGGGGCTTTCCGTTTTCTGTCTCCGTCAGCTCGACGTCGAGATAGCTGGCTCGGTCATTCGTCCTCTCTCCGTCTTCGCCACGTCTCTCTCATTCTATCAGCTCGCATCTCATCCCCACTACACCCTCCTTACAGGATACACGGCTAACGGACACCCCTATCGATTTTACAACTCGATATATGTGAATACCCACTTGTCTAATGACTGATCGGGCTTCGAGCTCAACCCTTTCCCTCTCTCGAGCGTCCTCCCTCGAACCCCTTCGCGTTTCTGGCCGAGCTTCTCCGCCAGCCATCCTCCGTTGGTACGATACCACCTCACGGGAAATGGAGAATGAGAAAGGAGAAGGAGAGAGAGAGAAAGAGAAAGGCAGCAGCGGCAGAAGGAAGAGGGCGCGGGAGAGAGTTGAGGCCGAATGTATCTCGCCTCATTACACTGACTACGTGCCTTTGGCCAACATCTCGCATTGCATCGACGCGCATACCTTTGCAAAAATCAGACAGAAAAGGCGCTCATCTACCCATCGCTATCGCGACGTGATATCTGACATTTCTGTCATAGATGAAAAAAAAAATAGTGAGATACAGCTGCGATTTTCTTGTTGTAAGATTATTTGCACGAAGACATCTTAATGGGAATACGTGTGATAGATTATTTAGAACAAAATGAAACATCTGATTATCTTGAAATTTTATCTCAGATTATACGAAACATAACAAATAATTAAATAATAGAAATAATTTTTATTAAATTTTTTGTAACATCATTTTGTGTTTTGTAACATAGATATAGCACTTTGAACTCTATATAGCTCTTTTCAATTCCTAAGTGTACAATAGATTATTCGTAAATTGGAGCAACGACAAATCTTGAAATCGCTCACGAGAACAGTGTGAATTAAGACTTCTTGAAGAAGCTTGCCTGTTAAGCAACCGAAGGCAATGTTTACCTTACTGAAACTACGCACGGCGCCGTGGAGAGTCGCGGAGGGATGAGAAAGCAACTGTTGGGGTAGCGAAGGGAGGCGGATAAGAGGGGTGTCGCCGGTCGTAGCGTACCTCGGTACGAAGGGTAGAAGGCAAAATGTATGATATTTTATTTTAGCGTTCTTCTGGGCGCCGCTAGATAAGCCTCCGAGGATTTATGCTTATTACGAGCGAGCACCAGCGAGGGCACTCTTTGCCGAAACCGGTCCTATACATACGGTAGTACGCGATCCTCCTGGTTGCCACCCTCACCACTCACACACCTTCCCTCGTCTCTCACTCTCGCACCCCTGATACACGCGGTTATGCGTAATATACATCAGATTATGAAAGCTAGTAATACCAGGTAGAGACTCGACCATGCGATATTGCCTTTATAATGGAACGACATCTCCTCGCGCTTGGTTTAGTCACCCTGAGCTACGGTATTGTTTTAAAAACTTGCATTATCAGGAATGCATGTAAACAATTTTGTTTAAAGCGTGACTGTGTACTGATTCCTTTCTTCTTTTTCTTTAATCAAAATTTTTGAAGATCGGTGAAGCACAAAGTTCATCTCGCATTTATATTCAATACTATTGAAAAGATATCGTAAGTTATTACCATCCATTTATTATTTATAAAGCTTCACTAATTGTATATAAATGAAGCGGATAAAAATTAATAAAATAAATCATATCATTTTCACAGAACGTATCGATATTCATTAATGCGTCGTGATGTGTGCCAATGTAGCATAAAAGGCTAATGAGAATTAAATATATAGATCTAACATACTCGTATATTCTCGCGCGGTGAACGGAACGATTAAATCGTTACGGGCATAAATTATTTCCTCAGCTGACCTAATAATTCCTCGATGTTTACAAAGGCTTTAGCCATCTTCGGCACCTGCGCTGCTATGATCCGCAATCGACCGGACGGTGGCCGCGAAGAATTAATATTAACCGCGTTCGTCATTTCTCTCTCTCTCTTTTCCTCTCTTCTTCTCTCTCTCTCTTCATCTCTCCTTCGTCCTGTTCCTCTTTCTCTCCCCAACTCTTCCTCTGATTTGCATTACGAGGACTACGCGTTTATGAATACGTACGCCCACCCACACTCGACTCGTGGTGGCTCGGCAGAAGCCATATATTAGTCGGGGCATTCGCCGGAGAGAAATATTGAAACGAGAGAAACGGGCACGGACTGTCGGGCTACGAATGGCAAGAAGGGGGACACTGAAGAGGAAGACGTCCGAGCGTATTCGTATCAATGTCCAGTGAAATTTGCAATAATCGCACCCTTCTCTCTTTGCTCGTTTATTCATTGAAAGAAACAATCAAAGATTCCTGGAAAATCCTGGAAAATTCCTGGAAATCAAAGAAATACTTGGTTAAATTATTTTTATTATATTTTGATATTTTATAAGAATATCGTTCTAAATATATTAATATAATATTATTAATATAATATATTATTATTATTAATATTATTAATATAATATATTATTATTTCTTATTTCTAAGAAAATAATAGGACCAATAATTAAAAAGTGTAGATTCAATTTTTACATAAACAAATTTTTTTTAAACAGGAAAGAAAGAAATTATATTACTGTAGGTATATCATATCAATCGCGAAGTTAAACGAAAACTTTTGTACAGCTGACGTATTCCGTCTGAAATCACTGCGGTCCATCGACGGGTATCGAAAGTGTCAACGTCGCTGGCTTACTCGGCGTCTGGGCGCGAATGGAGGAAGCTCGCGGGTTGCAAACAATCATTTCCCTCCCGGGAAAGACAGAGAGATCATAAACGCGCGCGAATGTTGCGAGGGTCGTGAGTCGGACATTTATTTCATAATCAGCAGCTTTCGAATCGCCGTCATTGTACGCGGCAGCGCTTATTGACAGAAATGCTCGATAGGAAATGCTCAGCCGCTGGTCCCTGACATTTATGCGGTGGCTCTTCCTCCTCGGTGGGAGAAGGTAGGTGGGCGCGCGCGCGCGCGCGCGTGTGTGTGTGTGTGTGTGTGTGTGTGTGTGTGTGTGTGTGTGTGTGTGTGTGTGTGTGTGTGTGTGTGCGTGTACGCGTTGCATGCATACGTAGGTGCATCTGTGCATGCACGAAGGTGCAAGCGCTTAACACCACATGTGGTGCACGATAGGTCGAGTCGCGGAGGGTGAGCAACGGCAACCGCCGATCGGGCTGAAGCACACATTATTATCCACCCGGCAGTGACATATATCGGAGAGCGCGAAAGTGTTGGGCACTCGCACACACGTCCCTAACCCTGACTGCATTGTCGCGCTGGCTAATGAGAAAGTTGCGAGTTTCGCCATTCCGGGGCGAGGAGGTGCGCTGTCGGGAAATACCGAAACCCACGTTCCGATCGAAGGAACGACTCGAGGTTCGCCGCGCGGCAGCGGTTTCGCGAAAAGATAGGGATCAGGGTGATTATCCGTTCGACGATTTTGCGGTATTATTCGCAGGGAGTGTTTGCAGAATGTTTCATACGCGGTTATAATTCGCGTACGATGATCTAGATCGGAATGAAAATTTTGCGAGACTGTATTATCATTGCTTAACAGCACAAATTTCGAGATATCGTGGAAGAAGAAAAATAATGCGATTAATAGATAGAAAACGGCATCCGCACGTATGATATCAACGAGATCGCAATTGGAAATAATGATTTATTCGACCGCGTCAGCTCGAAGGTGTTCAGTCAGCATGGGCAGAGGGGAAGATGCTCCTTCGCGCGGTCTAATTGGTGGAAGCGAAGGGAGAAACTTGGACGTAAAAACACCGCGCGATATCGAACGTACGTGTCCGCCGGTGTATGGTTCCACGTATGATACGTGTCGTTACTCAACCCCTTCGGTCTTCTCCAACAGAAATCCCCTTCCTCCGATATATTGCGAGAGCCGTCCCATCTCTCCCCTGCCCCCGGTTTACCCCATCGCGGGGCCCGGCAATGCAAATCTCTTTTTCTCCGCGCGCCTCGGTTTTATATGGTGCGTCTCTCCTCTCCCATTCCAAACTCTTCCTCCCTTACGCGGTCGACCACTCTTTCCGCCTATCGTTCTTTCCTCCCTCTCCTCCCCCGCACCCTGTCGTTCCTTCGCCGCTACCATCCTTTCGTACGTGATCTCCCTCCTTCTCTCTCTCACGCTCTCTCTCTCTCTCTCCTTTCTGTCTTTCGCTCTCCCTTTTCCGCTACGGTTGCCCACCCTCTTCGTCTTCCTCATTTCCACCGCGCACACCCTCGCCCCCGCCGTTTTCCACTCGGCAACACTGCCGACACTGCCACCGTCGCGGCCAATACAATCGCCGCCACGCCACCCTTCCTTCACGGCGTCGGTCGCCGCGTACCGGCTCTCTTTTTGTCATTGTGGCTTATTCGATATATTGTCTACGGCGGTTCGCACGGAGGCGTAGTTGTCCCGGGGGCGTCGGGAGATATTAGAGACAAATGACGGCGGAAGAAAAAAATCGCGTACGTGGGAACCGATCCTTGCGCCGGCATCTAGGCGTTTTTAACGTTTGTTCCGGGGGTTGGACATTTGAATTTCCGGTGACACACGACGTACGACTGCATCGTCAATCAGATTTGAACGACATGCTTACAATATCATAAAATACAGACTGCAATATTAATCATTTAATCGTCTTCTATTGACATTAATTATTATCTAATTGCTTTATTTTTGATATTATAGGTTTTAAAAAACATTTAAGAAACTCTTTGAGGACAATTTTAGATCACTAGCGTACATTATTGATGGTCAATACTATTACCCTCTTTATTATAAGCATTCGCGGAAAGAGGAATCGCTCAGAATTCATCATATAGTTGATATATTTGTATTTTGCAACATTCTACGATGCTGTATGCAGATCGGTAGTTGCAAGAACTTTAATCGTCAATAAATGCTTATTACGTATCAATCGCTACAGGAATTTAATTTTTGCGCAGTGTATCGCTAATATATTCAAGATTTTTCTGATATAAACTATTGTTCTACTTCGATCTTTTATATCCGATACAATCTAAGGACCAAATGTTGAATGGATCGATTTGGTCATTAAATAAGCCGTCTCGTAAGATAGCCGCGTATGTCGGGATATCGACAAAACTTTAGACCGGCCGTATCAATCATCGTGACAATATTATTACCGCTGGCGTCACCCTTCCTTCGCGACACTGCGACACCGCGCACTGACTCTTTTTATTATTGTGGCTTATTCCATGCATTGTCCGTGGCGGTTCGTACGAAGGCGCGGCTGTCCCAGGGGCGCCGAGAGATATTGGAGACAAATGACACTGCAACAAATGCGTGAGCGAGAGACGACCCTACCGACACGGAAACCTTCCCCGGTTGGTTATGGCCTTTGACTAATGTATCTGTTTTAAGAAATCGGACGCGCCTAATTGTATACGCTGCTGAGGCCGCTGATACGGTTGCATGCACAGCGTTAATGGTATGTTGCATTACTCATATTGCCCAGCTTAGATTAAAAACATCAGAATCAGACATTTATGAGAAATTTCTTTTAATTTACGAAAACCGCATCTTATCTGTAAGAAGATCTTGTCCTTAATTTTATTTAATTCACAGTACTATAAAAATGTGTTATTTCAATAAATATCTCAAATAAAACAAAAATTTGTGTGTATTAAAAACGGATACCGTTTCAGATGGTATTTCAGACAATTTAGTATAATGATATGTATTTTTAGGAAGGGTTGCTTAATGTTTTCGTGTTTGTGCAATTAGACGCTTCCGTATACTAATCCAGTTCGAACAGAAAGAGCATGAAACAGCAATAGAGATAGTGGGGGAGGTAAAGAGAGAGTTTCTCCGCAGAGGGTGGCAGTGGGTGCTAAGGGGTACCTCGCACGTCGAATGTTGAATTTTATCACTGGCGCGCGATCTCCCCCAAGACTGTAGCTGCTCCCGAAAAGAGACGCGAGGGGGTGTTGTTGCGGATAGGTTGGTTCCGACTGAGTCCGGAGATGGAGGCCGTTCTCGAGTCCGCGAGGAAAGGGGGGGAGTGCAACGCAAGCGGCACAGGCTAATGAACTTCTCATTGATTGGTTAAAATTTCGTTAATACTCTGATGTGTGCTTCCATGTCTCGCGCCGGTTCCTCCATCAACACAAACACTAACGCGCAGACCACCCCGACACAGCCTGGCAGCAGTTCTCTGCAACCCATTCCTCCTCCTGGTGGAAATTCACCTCTTCCTACTTCCACCCGCACCTCCGGGACCCCGACCGACCACCCTCGTCTCACTCTCAGAAGGGTGAATTTCGAAGGGTGGTTCCACGTTAGTTAGGCCTCTCCGCGGCGGTATAGCAGCAGGAACAGCGCCCACCACCACCATCACCTTTTATGACTGGTGGAAACTAACGAAATTTCCCTATCGACGATCAATCCTCCTCCCGCTCGTGCGAACCCTTTTCATTGATCTGCCGGTCGTCTCCGCTGAGGTAGCGCAACCCCTTATCGTAACACCCTTCTGACCGAGCAACAGAATCCCCTCTGAGCTCACCATCGTGCCGAAACTTCTCTTCGTTACTCTCGGTCTGGTGTTGTCATCTCTTTTTCTGTTCCACCGTATCCATTCCCTTGCCCTTGTACCCGTATCCACCCTTGCGTATTTCACTCGAAATATTACCGTCGTCCGAGTGTGTCCCCCCATGCCCGATGAAGGGTGGAGGAAGACGAAGAGAGGAAAGGGGTAACAGCGAAAAAGAGAGGCGGAGGGAAGGAGAGGAGAAAAAGAGCCGGCTTCGATGGCAATGACGAATCTCTAATTTTAATATCGCTCCAGTTCGCTTTGAAGTGCCCTCGTTAAGCTGGACACACACAAGGAGGATCGACCGTACTGTCGGCCGCCCACACGCGCGGATTTTTTATCCCGGCGGGACGTCAAGCCAGGCTCGGTCGCACGTTTTGCGGACGCGGCTTAACCTCGGGAATCACGTGTCAGGAAAGGTCCGCTTATAACCATTACAGTCTAGCACGAACGCGCTCGCATAGAATTTTCTCTGGTCACATAACATAAGTCTCGATTATCCATTTTACGATAAATAGCAATAAATTTCTATCAATAGTATTAATAGCATTCTTTTTAACAAAGCTCTCATTATTATTAACTTTATTACGAAAGTTAACTTTATTTAAAATATATTAAGGTTGAGATATTCAAAATTTATACAATTAATTATTATATGATTTCAATAAATATCAAATTGATTAAATTGCTATAAAACTTAAATTTTTAATCTTAATTGGAAATATCTAAAAATAGACTAAATTGTTAATTTTAATTATATTATAAAAATTAATGATTCTTCATAATATTAACAATGTATGAATTTTTGTTCTTGTTACTTTACTCAATAAATCCATCCCGCGATATCCTCTTTATCCATATCGCAGGAGTTTGCAGCTTTAAAACAGAAAGTTCTTTCAGGCCGATGTTACCTATTCGTGGTTCGGAGAGTGCCGATAATCGCTAAATTAACTTTGAATACCTGACGCCGCGTAACCTTTCATCCGCCTGCGTAGACACGTTTTAACAACAAACTGATACCACGAGGAGCGATATTCAATGCTCTTTCAGTAACGAGGATCGTGTATCAGCAAATCGCCACTCTGAGTCTTCTCCCCCGAGCTTCCCATAATTGCATATCGTACATTTCAAAATGTAGATGGATGCGTGCAGTACCCATCACCATATCTATATACGATGGATTTTCTATGTTAACATTAATTTTACCGTCATTAATTCTACTGTATATTATAAATTAACATTTGAATAACTTTTGGATTTAATAAATTTAATAAATTTATTAGTTCATTTCTTTCCAAGTATTTTGCAAAAAGCATCTATAACGTAAACATAATATTCTTAATAAATTAAGACTACAAACTTTTTATACGTAATATTACTTATTTACATTTCTGTATATTACTTTTCTACGTCTTGTTTACGAAGTTGGTTTTAGGTCAAGGTTAGCGACGAGAATCTCAGTCTTGAAATTCATTAAGTTCTTAAAACCTTGGAAGAATCTACAGTGGGTCGCCGCACTTTCTGATAAGCGTGCGGCCGGGTTCCGAGGGGAACGGTGAGAGTGAGAGAAAAGCGAAAAATAACAAGAAAAAGGAGAAAAGGTGGAAAACGTAGAGAACGTTAATCCCTAACCTTGGACAACGCCGAGCTGCAGAGAAAACGAGAGAAAGAGACGGAAGGGCATGAGAGAGAAAAGGACGAAGCTGCAAAAGGAGCAAAAGGGATGCGGGAGATGGGGAAGGAAGAGATGCGGCAGGACGAGACTACAGCGTGAGAAGGAACGCGGCGAAGGGTCGAAAGAAGTTTCTGACCTGCTTACGGTATATGCGAACCCAGGAGTTCCCGCTACTTCACAAGAGTTTCCGAAGTGGCAAAACAGACACCGCCTACCCTCTCTCTCACCTATTTCGCCCTCTTGTCCAACCTCCTATCCTCCTTTCAAGCGCCGTTGCATTCCCGCTCTCTACCACATTCACGCTGCCACCGCCGCTGTTGCTGCTGCTGTACGTTGGGGGTTTGCACGTTGTTTACCCCTTTCGGGGGCGCGGGCTTTACTTTCGTTTGACGGTGAAAGTGAACAGAGCCACGTCCCGTGGAGAGCTACCATGTCATTTAACTGGGACGCCGAGCCGTAACTTCAATGCGTATGCATACGCGCGTGTATTATGTAATATATATATATAATATATATATATATATATATATATATATATGCGTACCCAAATTGCAGAGTAATTTAGATTATAGAATGAAAGATTATTAAAGATTATTAAAATCCGTGATGTATTCGTGCTATCATGCTCTGCGAATATTAAGATATTTAATATCTTTAAGATAAGTTAAGATGAATTTGAAATATTGTAGAAGCGAAAGGGAGAGGAGATGCGTGATATTAAAATATGTTATTCGAAAAAATTTATACTTAATTATATTTTATATTAGAATATATATTTTATATTTTACGTCACATTATTTTACTCCATTTATATCGAGCTTAGTTTTCAGATTTATAATATCTCGATGATAGACAGAACATACTACATTTTATGTAATATTATGTCTAGCCTCACCTCGTTTTGTGTATTCATTGTCTGCAAACGTTATATCGATTTGTTGATATCTTAAGACCTGCCGCTCTTCAAACAAAGAAAAAAAAAAGAGTTATTTGACAACAAAAGAGTCGCGAACGAGGCATATCCGCGCGCAGCATCGTCGATCATTGCCTCGATCTCAGATTATTATCGCGATTAATTTCTACCAGGCTTGCGCACCCCGAAGAAGGTATCGCGCGCCTCGAACTGGAGCGTATTGGCCGTGTTGAGCGATGATTAATTAGAGATGGTAGACGCGGGACACGCGACTTTAGCCGGTTTTGCATCGATCAACCGTCCAGCTTCTATCGACGAACTATCCTCTTCGCTTTCTTTACTTAATATCTTCAAGTTTTTATTATGTACCCGATGTTCTTGACTTATTCGTAACATTTAATTTACATGCATGATGCTTTGTAAATCATCTAATTGATATATTCTATATATGTTTTAAACTTTGCGAAATATTATTTTATATCTATATTTTTTTTATTAAAATGCATTACCACAAAAAAATACTGCATATCTTTCTTTATATAGAATCACATTTCTATATCGTTATATACGAATGTTACCATTATAAGATATGCATAGTTAGATTGGAGGTATTCTCGTTCTCGTCACCGCAAGAATATCGAGGCTGGGACCTAGGAAGCCAATCGAGAGCGATTAAATCGGCCGTCGCGCGAAAGCTCTCCTCCATCGGAACCGATCGCGGTGGCGACGTTTCTGATCACTCAGTGAATGAGAACCAAGCAAGTCAGAAGCCCGCATCGGAGCTTTCGCCTGTACCTAGGCTACACGCCGCGGGAGGAGGAGGAGGAGGAGGAAGAGGATGAGGATGAGGATGTGGGTGGCAGGGAGGCAGAAGTGGTGGTGGCGGTCGCGTTACGGTAGTGGTGGAAGGAAGAAGGTGGGGTGGGTGAGAGAATGAGAACGAGATGGGGCGAGAGACAAGGCCGAGTGCGAGAGAAAGGAAACGAGAGAGGATGCGGTATAGGAGGTACTAGGCGCCTGTAGTCTCATCTCGCTTGGTATCTTACGCCGATACCTAGCTCTCGCTCCGTTCTAACCCTTTGCCGGGCGATTCATCCATCCCCTTCTCTCTTTATTTGAGTATAATTATTGATTATTGGACGACGGAAGGCCGGCTACTCTAGGACGTAGAGGAGGTAGGGTTGGTGTAGGTACCAACGTTCGAGAGGGTTGGCTGGAGGTTGAAGAACGGTAGGAGGGTGATTAAGCTATATGCCTGGCATATCCCACCCCTTGGTATCACCCTTTTCTCCCCCTCCCCCCGCGCCCCTCGCGCGTCCTCCTGCTACGTTCGCCTTTCACTCACCCCTTCTTGCCCGCCATCCGTTCTTCCGATACCACGAGGTTGCTGTCTCTCTCGGTCTTTCTGTACTGACAATTAGACTGATAGGTATATCTTAGTCTGCTATCGATTTGATTCCACCCTATCGTGTAGGGTGCACCCGCACACCCGGGCAAAATTTACATCGTGTATGCTACAACGACGTCGATCGCGATGCCGTCCTACAGCAGCCACCCTCTCCCGCTTCTCAACCCGCCACCCACCTCCTGCCACCCTTCTCTCGCACTCGTCCGTGTCCACCACCCCTCCGCCTTTGAATCCCCCTTCGAAGCAGCCTTCGATTATAACCAAAGCCCCCGCGCTCTACGTCCGTATAGCGCCAATACATCCGCCTTCCAAGGGGTTGATTAGTGCATTACCACTCGAACTCGTTCTGCTGCCGCCCCTTGCGGAAGCGCTGCCACCCCACATCTCGACTGACAAGAGAACCCTGCATTTCGATACGACCGATACTATACTGCATTGAATTCGCGGCTCTTCCTTCTTTCTCGATTGTTCTTCGCCTTCAAGTTTCAAGATATTCTTCGGAGTCCCCAAACTCCCTACGGATTCGGTTGCCGGCGCGGTAATCAGTAATTGTAAAATTAATTATGAATTACAAATACTTGCCCGCATGGCTCGTGCATAGAATAACCGCAAATCTACGATAAATAATCCACGCGATTTGTATACGTGCAAAATCTTCAAATTCGCTAATCGACATCCGCGTTCGCACGTGGACTCACCTGTAACAGAGAACAAGAGACACGTAGTTAGTCATCGTGATGAGAGAAGTTGCATTATTATTAGATATCTAAGTCTGAATTACATATTATACATTCAAGTTAATCAATTAATGATGACATAAGGTAAGGCGAAGCTATTCTGTTATAAGTTTCAATTTTAAAGTGATATAAAAATTTGCAAAAAAATACACGTGTCTTTGTAGTGATGTGCTTATAATTACGTTACATAAACACGAATTTCTTATTAGCGTAAGTATGACTTTTAAATGACGAATATATATTATTCAGAAATATAAATATTATCATTCATAGACGAGAAAGTTCCATTCTATCCTAAGACTGAAAATAATTAACTACAATTTTAGATTATTATCTAAATTCAATATATTATATTTAATTTTATAATTATATATTATGATAATGAAAGAAGATAAAATATTTATTCCTAAATACATAAAATTCAAATAATTTTTCATATAATTGATTTTAAAATCAAATATATCATTATATATATTCTTATATATATTCATATATTCTCATATAATATATATTTATATTATAATATAAATATTTAATTTTTTCAAATTAATTCGCAAATTAAAGAAAAAATTCACACCTTTTGAAATTTACAAAACAATTTATAATTGCTTTATTAATCTTTTATTTCATGATTTTTCTACTTGAGATTTATTAATTATTCAAAATTTAAGATGCAAAATTAGAGAATATTTTTCATTTAAGAAAATGTTATTATCTCTTACATTATTATCTCTTACATTATAATTAATTAAATTCTCAGGAAACTGCTAATTTATAGTGTTTCTACATCAATAGCAAAAGATAAAAGGAATACGAGAACCAAGCACTACTAATCTAACTATCGATTATCCGTTTGAAAGCGGAATCGATCCTTCCTCACTATAAGCATTTTATTAATTGTCGAATAATTAACGAAGTTAATCGACAGCTCGACGAATGTCGACGAGTTTCAGCCTACAAAATCACCCTATGTCACCCCCCATCATACAGATATCACCTTCATATCATTATATGATGCCTCCCCTATCACGTGGACATCACCTTTATATCATTATATGATGCCACTAATGAAATTTTCATAGGGTTGAAATATCGATGCGTCGACCTGGACGAGTTGTATCGGTCTATCAATCACCCATTTCGTATGCATCAGATACAGGTTGTATCAGAAGTCGCACAATCCTTCTCGATTGAAAATGTCTTAAAAGCGATTTTATATTCAATTTTAATTTTATTCATAGAGCACCAATTGTCAAATTAAAAGTCTTGCTAATTAAGTTTTCAAATCAATGTTGTTGACATATTTATTTAAAATCAATGTTGTTGACATAGTATTTATTTAAAATTATAAAAGCAAAACGTTTTATTAACATATATAAACATATACATACACAGCACTGCTAAATCTAACTTTACTAAAATTCATTTTTAATATATATATATATATATATATATATATATATATATATTAAAAATGAATATATATATATATATATATATATATATATTAAA